>NW_012120487.1:709143-898576 GCF_000951035.1 Colobus angolensis palliatus
GAGGGGAGGGGAGGGAAGGGAAGGGAAGGGAAAGGAAGGGAAGGGAAGGGAAAGGAAGGGAGGGAGGGACTTGCTCAATTCACACAGCTAGGCCTGGAGCTAGTTTTAGGTGACAAAGTATCCCAGACTCCTTTGGCCAACAGAAGGGAGAAGGCTGGTCATTATTTGGGCTATTTAACACAGATAAAGAGAAAAACTTGGTCCCTGTGCAGAAAGTCAGGAGGCCGTCTCAGGGAACTGGTCCCTGCTGTTAGCCCAGCCTAGCCCTGTCTTTAGGCCCTGATCATTCTGTCTGCACAATGCCTTGGATGTCAAGTTCCCAGCCTCGCCACTCACCTCAATTCAGGCCCAAGCATCTGTCGTTGAGTCCCCTGCAACAGTCTCACCCATCTCCTGGCACACCCCCTCCCTTCTCTTCTATATCACAGTTGTCTGCCATCGTCATCTTTTAAACGCACAAATCTGATGATCTCTCTCTCTCTCTCTCTCTCTCTTTTGCTCAAAACGTTCACAGGTCCCTCCTGCCTGCAGGCTAAAGGGCTAGCTCTTCAGTAGAGCCTCCAAGGCAGTAACCCGGACCTGCTGTGGTCAATAGCCTCATTTCTTATGTGGCCTTCATGCCTCCAAATACTAAAATACTCAGCATTCCTTCAAGCAAAAAACAAAACAAAACAAAAACACCTCTGCCTTTGTGCCTCTGTATATGCTGTTCCACAGGGAAATCCGGCTCCCTCCAGTCTCCACTTGCAAACTCAGACTTAATTGTCCAGACTCTGCTCAGCCGTCTCCTCCAGGAAGCTTCTCTGACCACCTGGGGGCTGGGTTAGGCCCCTCCCTGGGGCTCCCACAGTCTCCATGGGTGGTAAACTGATAGATTAATGGCCCTAAACCTTAGCTCCTCCCTGTATTCATGCCCTTTCCATGGAACTTTGTAGCTCCTTTCCATTCTGACCCTGGACATCCTCCAGCCAATGGGATGCTAGTAACTATTGCAAATGCAGGCCTGAAAAGCAGTTATGTGGTGGTGGTGGTGGTGGTGGTGGTGGTGGTGCTGCTGCTGCTGCCTGCACCTCTGCCGCTGCCCTGAGAACAATCCAGGCTAGCCTGCTGGATGATGAGAGACATGTGGGGCGGAGCCATCCAGCGAAGGCCATCCTCCACCAAGATCAGCCAATAGCCTGCCAATCCCCAGACATGCGAACCAGCCCGGCCAAGATCAGCACAGACTATTCACAATTGACCCCAGATGCATGAGTGGAAAACTCTTATTGTTATTGTTACATAGCAGAGTGGTGGTGATAGATAACTGATACACCATGCTTCCTTCCACTATGGAAGGAACATTCACTATGGAGTGAACATTATATTGTATTTGCTGCTTAGCTACCAGCCTCCCATATTAGGCTATGAGCTTCTTCAAGACGGGAATTGTGTCCAGTTCATTTTTGAATCTGCAGCACTCAGCACTGTGCCTGGTGAAGACAGAGTGTCACTTCATTGTTCTTAATTTCTTTGACACCTGCTATGGTCACTTTATAGTTCAAGGCTGCTCATTGAGTCCTTAAATCTAGCCCCTACAGCTTCTGCACTCTGCATTTTGAGGGATGCCACCACTTTGTGACAGAAGGTCCCAGCAAGTGGCAGCAGTCACTTGGTTCAAGAACATATATTCTGACCAGAAAAGCTCATAAAATAGGTGTGCACAGCCAGGCCAAAGTATAACAGAGGCAACAGGGCCAAGCGTGTGCTTGTGAGATCACCTCCCTCCCCTCTCATTTTTGTTCGTGGCTGGGCAGGAGTGCTAGATTGCACTGGATGCAGCCCAGGCTACTCCCCGTAATGAGCTAGCTGGAGATGAGGTCAGCTCCCACCACCCCCTTCCCAAAACTCTACCTCTGGGCCTTCTCCAGGCCTCTAGGCTCTGGCCGCCACCACTGAAATCTGATATGTAGCCATCTGGTGCAGGGTGTCGATGGCAGCATGGTGGCTGGGAATGGATCACAGGAGGCAGTGGCCCTGTTGCTGTGGGCATTGCTAAGGCAACAAGCACTTCCTCTCACACGGCACATGCCTCAGATGCAAGTGTCCATGTCGAGTTGATCCGCTCTCCTCCTCTGGGGGCCTGGGATATAGGCTTCCCGTGACTGCACTTGGCCACTGCACACACCTGCCCCCTTGCTTCTAGGTGTTGGCTTGGCCAAGGCATCACCCGACCTGTGGTGAGGTCATCGGCCCAGGCACCCAGAAGACCTGACTGGAGGAGAAATGTCTCCCCTGGACCTTGCTTGACTCACAGAGTTGCTTCTGCAATCATGCAGCCATCACAGAGCTAGAAGGTGTTCCAGTGAATTTAGTATGTTATTATCTGTGGGGTGCTAAAAACAATTCTGGCATGTAGTAAGCACTGGATAAGTGTTTGTTAAATAAAACTGAGGGGAAAATAGACCCAAAGCTTCCCAGATTGGAGCTGGAAGAGCCTTGGAAGTCATTTGGTACAGAGGTTTTTCAGGCCTTTTAAAGCCATGTTCTTGCTGTTGTTTTCCAAAGGAATCTTACTTAGAATTCAAAATATGGAGAAGGTAAAAATGGAAACTTCCCTGGTTGACATAAGGGAGGCAGGCGGGCGCCTGAAGTCTCACTAACTCAATGTTCCCATGCAGTAGGGACTCCCAAGGCCTTTCTGTGGAACCCACAGGTACCCTGGAGCCTAGTTTGAGAACTACTCATCTCATCCTGTGGCCTCATCATATTAAAGAGGAGAGGAGGCTGGGGTCCAGAGCAGGCAGAATGCGGCTTGCCTAAGGCCACACAATGAGAGGGCGCAGAGTGGACTCAACCCCAACTCTTAACTCCTGGTCCAGAACTCTGCAGGGCCCTGGACCACATGGCTGGATTTCCAGATGTCCACAGGCACAGCCCACATTGATCCACACACACTGCCACACCCATTTTTTTTTCTAGAACCTTGTTAAATAGCCAGGGAATATGTACTGTTAGTCTGTTACTAATAAATCTGTTATTAATAGTCTATTACAAAGATATAAAACAGAGGCCAGACCGTTTATGAGGTCTTCCCATGTGTCCCAGTAGGAGCGTGGTGGGGCCAGGACTGAAATCCAAGCCTATCATCCTGATTCTCCCTACCTGGGTGGGGTTTGGTGTCTTCCAAAGACCCCTGTCCTTCTTTTGCTCTAGGCACTTACCCCACTGAATTGTCCCTGTTCACTGCCTCTCTGTTTCCTGCTGGATCCCAGTGTCTCCATTAGCAGACATTCAGGAAGCACTGCAAGAAGAGGGATGCTGATCCAGAATCATGTGCACTTTCCCTTACACCTCCTGCCCTGTACCATCCTTCCGCAATTTATAAAGAAGTCTTCATCCATTCATTACTAGGATTACTATGTTTATTGAGCACTTACTATGTGTCAGGAACTTTCTGAACTCATGTTCATTTATTTAATCTTTACAGCAACTCTGAGGTAAGTCTATTATTAGCTCCATTTAATTAAAAAAAAAAACTGCAGCAAAGAGACATCAAGTACCTTGCCAAAGGTGACAAAGCTAGAGAGGGATGGACCAGGCATTTGGGCCAGGCCTGGAGTGTATCCTCCTAGTTAATCACTACCCTGTAGGCCCTCCCTCTGCTCTCCCTGGAAGAGAGCCAGGAAGGATGTTGTCCCTAGTCACAGATGGGAAACCAAAGAAGCAGAAGGGAGTGATGGGCACAAGGCCACACAGCTGGTAAAGGACAGGGCTGGGGTTTGAAATTACGTCTGGCACCAGACCAGGTTCTCACAACCAGGACTTCAGCGCGGTATGTGCTCCTTCACGAGCATCCTTGGTGCTTCCAACAGACAGAGGGACGCTACATCCATTCATTCACAAACATTTACTTTCAGCTCTTCTCTGCAAGGATTTGAGATTAGTAGATTAATTGGACTTGGCTTCTGTTGGTGCAGAGCTCATTTTAGAGGCAGATGTGCCAACTGGCCGGCAGAGTAAGAGTGGTAAGTACACAGGCTTCATAATGAAGCGCCTGGCCCTGACTCCTGCCTCCCTTTCACTCACCCTGAATTCCCAAGCCTGGTGTTGCTCAGACTCGGGATGTCTTCTGCTCCTGGCCACCTTAGAATAACAAACCTTCTTTGCATGTAGCCTTGGTGGCCCACTCTAGGATAATGTTTATGATAAGGCTTTGACATGGAATAACAAACATTGGATGAAGGCTAGAGCTGCCTCTCTCCCCCTAGATGGTTGTGTGGAGGCCCAGCCACCAGGAGCTCCAGAGCATCCCCCGTGGACTCCCCTCACCAACTCTGGCCAGACCTGAAATGGCTTGTGGCATCTGCCGAATGTAGGCCCAGAATTTAAACATGTCTTCAAATGGGGAGCTAGGAAGGAGTGAGGCAGGCGCCAGGAGGGTGGGAACAGGTTTGTTGTTCCAGAGTAGTCCCGTAAACAGTCCTAGATGGTCTGGAATGGTAGACACGAAGGCCTATGTTCACTCGATGGCCCAGCAATTGCACTGAGAAGGCAGTAGGAATCCCTTTGTCAAGTAGGGGGTTTGGAGCCAGGGCCCCTTGGGACAAGTCTGGCTCTCAGTTTGCAAGTCTGCTCACCTACCTCAAAGCCCAAGGGAATCACAGCAAAGGCTCCAATCTACTCAGCCATTCTTCCTGAGCACCAGGCATTGTTCTAGGTGCTGGGGAGTTAGATAGGGACAAAACAGACTAAAAAAAAATCCCTGCCCTTACAAAGCTCACCTGCTAGAGGGGTAAAGAGAGAATACATAAATTGTTAGTAAAAATACTAATATGCAGCATGTTGGACACACAACAACGGCTCCATTAAACTGGGAGTGAAGACTGCCACCCAGCCACATGAATTCCTCACGCCTCTGAGTCAACAAGCAAAGAAGGAGGTTACTCTGCTGCCTGGAATTATTGATCCTGACTACCAAGAGGGAAATTAGATTGCCACCCCAGTGGAGGTGAGGAAGAGTGTTTCTGGAATGCAGGAGACCTTTTAGGGCATCTCTTAGTATTACCACGTCCTGAGATGGATAACTACAACAACCCAATCCAGACAGGACTACTAATGGCCCAGACCATTCAATAATGAAGGCTTGGGTCATGACACCAGGTTAAGAACCATGACCAGTTGAGGTTGATGTTGAAGGCAAAGGGAATACAGAATGGGTAGTAGAAGAAGGTAGTCATCAATAGCAGCTATGATCACACGATCAGTGACAGAGATGAGAACTGTAATTGTCATGAGAGTTCCTTCCTATTTTGTTATTAATATTTGCGTATGTGTGTCTGTGTGTTTCTATCTCAAGTATCTTTGTTTTCTTCCCTCTCATCCCTTTGTCATGTAACGTAAGATATATTGACTTTTATCACAGTATTTAGGTATCGTTAGTTTTACATCATAGTATTTAAGGTATAGGGTATCAAGAAGAGTAAATGTCACCCAAAGACTTTGTATCCTCTTCTGGGGAAAGAAACAGAGCATTTTTGGTCGTATGGAACTATGGCCATGTTATTGTCCTTATTTGGAGATTCAGTATGGTTGAAGATGTGTGTGGGAGCCCAACTGACAAGGGATGAACTTGTGATGGTTAATTTTATGTGTCAACTTGGTTAGGCCACGCTGTCCAGATATTTGGTCAAACTTTTTTTTAGAAGCTTCTGTGAAGGTACTTTTTAGATGAGACTCATATTTAAATCAGTGGACTTTGAGATGCAGATTACCCTCCATAATGTAGGTGGGCCTCATCTGCTCAGTTGAAGGCCTTACTAGAAAAAATTTGACTTTGTCAGAGAACGAGGAATTCTACCAGCAGACTGCTTTTGGACTTGAACTGCAGCATCAACTCTTCCCTAGATTTCCAGCCTGCTGGCCTGCCCTGCAAATTTTAGACTTACCCACCAGTACTACCAACACTATATGTGTGTGTGTGTATAAAAGGTATACACCTATATATATTTACAGAGATACATACACACATACATATATTCTATTGGTTCTGCTTTCCTGGAGAACTATTAAGGACTATGTTATAGAAAAAAATAAAGTAGTAAATTGGATGGGGAGTGATGAAGGAAGGGGAACCAGCAGGTGCAAAGGCCCTGTACATATGTGAGGAGAAGCGGAGGCCAGCGTGGCTGAAGCTGAGCCAACAAGGAAGACAGTGATGAGAGACAAAGTTAGGGTTAGTGAGCATGCCCCCAGTTACATGGAGCATTGTAAAGATGCTAGGAAATCATCTCACACCATAATTCTTTCAGATAAGGACTGTTATTTCCGTATGACAAACAAGGAAACTGAGGCCTTGAGGAGGGTAAAGTCACTTGCATAAGGTCCCACATTGAAGAACTAATGAGCTAGGATTCAAACTCAGGTCCATCTGGCAGGTCTGGGTTCTTTCTGCTGTCCCTGGGCCTGGCCCACCAAGCCACCTCCACCCAACCAGCTGGTAGGAAGTACAGACATGAACAGATGAGTAGGGGCCTGTCTTTGAGGCCCAGGTTCTGAGCTGTCGCTGGGAAGGAGGAGGGGTGTTAGAACTTTAGCTGTGGCGCACTGTCAGAGCTGCCGTATGAGAATAAGAAAGAGGTCGCCTTTGCCAAGGTAACCCCACCTGGTTCATGGCCTCCCCAGTCTGTTTTCACTGCCCAGGCTGATGAAACCTTGCTCCCTGCCCAGGATCCCCTCCTCTGCATGTCCTCTGTCTGAAAACTTCTCTCCATCCACCAGTTCACACTCCCTTTCGCACCCGGCTGTAGAGGGTCCTTCCCTCAGGAGAACTTCTCTGAGCCATGAACTGCACAGGTCCCCTGCTAAGTGCCCCCAAAGCACCTGACACTTCCCAGGCCAAGCACTCCCCATTTTATTACTAACACTCATCCTTCCTGCTTGAGGATGAATGCTCTGAGGGCAGGCAAATCCTCTGTCTTTGTCTTGACTAAAACGTTTTCCCAGAGCGCAGTGCCCAATGCACACACAGTAGATGCTTGAGGAATACTTGCAGGATGAATAAGTGAATGGAAAGCCATGTGAATCGCCCGTCACAGGACCCCCACCCCGAGCAGCTCCCTGCCAGAACCCAGTACCTCCCATGGTGCAGAGCTGGGAGGAGCTGGGCCTGCAGGACCCTGAGCCCAAATCATCTACCAGCACTGGGTAGGGGTGGAGGGCAGCTCGCTTCACAGGAAGGCTTCTCCGGCCTGGGGGACATTTCTTCAAAGGTTAGAGCCTGCCAGGCTCTGGCTGAGATTTATTTATTTACTCTCCTTGCTCCATCGGCAGCACCAAAGCCATGCTGACTACCTCCCGGCTTCCTGTTCAGTATTCTGAGTCTCCTAGGCCTCCAGCACTGAATCCTGTCTCTGGACACTGGGCTACTGAGCAGCAGGCATCCAAATAAACACAAGGTTTCCTGGAGCTGGGGACTGGCTCTGGGCTGGGAGCAGGGACCAGGGCTCTAGTCACCATTGGACTCTTCATTACGAACCTCTGGGTGAGTTATTTTCCTTCCCTGGGTCTTGGTTTACTCACCTTTGAAAAGAACTAATTTACACATTCATTGAACAAATATTTATTGAGCACTTATGTTGCAGATGCTGTTCCAGGCCCTGGAGGTACAGGAGTGAACACTGCAAATAGATCCCCACCCTAAAGGAGCTTTCATTCCAGCAGGAGAAAGCTGACCATAAAGAAACAAGAAGTAAACCATCCAGTATGTTGGAGAGTGATAGTTGCTATGGAGAAAATAAGGCAAAGAGGAATATAGGGTGTGTGTGTGTGTGTGTGTGTGTGTTGGGGGATGACATTTTATTATTATTATTTTAAATTTGTTTAGAGCTGGGACCCTGCTCTGTCGTCCAGGCTGGAGTGCAGGACGGCACCCTCTGCTTGCGGCACTCTCAGCCTCCTGGACTCAAATGATCCTCCTGCCTTAGCCTCCCAATAAACTGGGACAAGTTCATGCCATCACCCCCTACACCCCCACCCATTTTAGATAAGATGTCCAGGTAAGGCTGCAATGAGAGGCGACATTTGAGAAAAGATCTGAAGGAGATGAGGGAGGGAGCCATGTGGGTACCTGAGAGAAGGGGGAACAGTAAGGGCAAAGGCCCTGAGGCAGAGCAGGCCTGATAGGTTTGCAGCCAGTGTGGCTGGAAATGCATGAGCAAGGGGTAGTGAGGCAATGCATCAGTGTTAGGCAGGGACCCAACAGCAACCAGGTGGCACAGTGCCAGTGAGATGAGTTCCAAAGAAGGAAATTCAGCTGAAAGACTGACTGCAGAGGTGTGACTGTCAGGATATTCACAAAGGTGTGGGCAGGCCATAGTGAGGCAGCAGGGAGTAGCTGCATCGGGAAGCTTACCTGTCCCTAAACCTTTAGGGGAAGAGAGGGAACAGGGACCTGGACCCGGTAGAGCCACAGGCTTGAAAGGGAGCACAACTACGGCTGAGCATGGCCTGGACCATGGCAACGCCAGGGAAGGAGAAGGGTGGGTGGAGGTAAGAAATATTCAACTCCCTTTCCCTTCTGCCTGCCCATCTCCTGCCAGGGAGGACAAGGCGGGAGCCCAGGTGATGCTGTGTCAGTTCATGCACAGGGCAGGGCAGGGAGAGTGGAAAGTGGATCTGGACAGGAAAGTGGAGAATTTCCAGCGCAAGGGAGAGAGATCATAGTGAGGTGGGTGGTGGGCAGGGCCTGTAGAGCCCTGTGGTCTTTGAAGGCCTGTGGCTTCCTGCTGAGATGGGAAGTCACAGGGAGTCTGGGCAAAAGAATGCAGGGGGAACTGTGTTGATAGTGGAATCTAGGGAGGCAGGGGTGAATAATCTAGGGAGGTCCAACTGAAGATGAAGGCAGCTCTGCTCTCTTCCCTTCCCCTCACCATCCCCCCATCGCCCACCCAGTGCCCAGCCACAGCCCAAGAAGCATGGACTTGGCCTCTAGTACAGCTGTCGCCTGCCCCGTGGACCTGGTGGTCCTGCCCACACCTCCATCTGCCCTGCAGTGGGCTGGCTGAGCTCTCAGTGCTTTCCTGGGTGGGCATCGGGAAGCCTGACTCACCCTAGCTTTCTTTCCTTCTTTTCTCTGGATGCTTAGTTTCTCCACCCAAAGACCACCCTTAAAGATTCTAGTGTTCCTCCTCTGTCCTTCAAGTCACGCCAGGAAATGCTCATAAATCCAGAGCCACCCACATGATGAGATTAGCATTCTGCTGGGTAGGTAGGGAGGCTGATGGCTGGGACTGGTTGGGGCTGGTCCAGAGGCTTGGGGTGTCCGGGAAAGGAGTTTATGTGGGGTCCACCCTGTTGGAGGGCAAAAGGATCCTTTGGATTTTAGTTTTCAGTACAGCTAAGTCCAAGGGAGCTCAGAGATGCAGATTCTGGTGCTGTGGGCTTTGACCCAGACCAGCTGTGGGACCCACTCTCTGGGCAACAGGGTTCCTCTGAAACAGGAGGGTGTGGGAGTACCTTCTAGCTCTGGAAGACTTATTCCAGGAGTCCAACGTTTCAGAACATTACACCTACCATCCCATGATTTCAACAGTCTATGTTTCCAAATACTTTACATGTGGAGGCTCATTTATTTTTCTTCAGAGCTCTGTGAGGACAGCATTATTGAAAACCCAAGGATCAGAGCAGTAAGTGACATCCCTTGTTCCCCAGTGATGGGGCTCCATACCCAGGGCCTCAACTCTGCCCAGGCTTAATGTATCAAGCTCTCTCTGCTTCTGCTGTGAATCTTCTATTTCTATTCTTCAGTAACTACCTCTGATTTCGTAAACTGAACACACTCTGTCTACAGAGGAAAATAATAAAACATATTGGAAAGTCCCGGAGAATCACCTCCACCAACTTATCCTCAATTATAAAGCTCTGAGCAACTCCAAGGTGATGGAGGAGATGACAGAAGGAACAGGTAATTATCATGTGGTAAGTGAATGATAAAACACAGAGGTTGGGGGCCTCAGAGGGGGTTTCTGACCCAGCCTGGGAGTCGGTGAGGGAATCACAGGCTTCAGCTGGGTTTTGAAGATGAGTAGTGTTGAGAAGGAAAGTGTTCACTGCAGGCTGTGCATGGTAGCTCACATCTGTAATCCTAGCACTTTGGGGGGCTGAGGCAGGAGGATCCCGTAAGGCCAGGAGTTTGAGACAGGCTTGGGAAACACAGGGAGACCCCATCTCTAAAAACAACAACAACAAAGAGCCAGATATGGTGTCATGTGCCTGTAGTCCCAGCTACTCAGCAGGCTAAGGTGAGTGGATTGCTTGAGGCCAGGAGTTCAAGGCTGCAGTGAGCTATGATCTTACTACTATAGTGCAGCCTGGGCAACAGAGTGAGATTCTGTCTCAAAAGAAAAAACAAAGAAAGAAAGAAGAAGAAAGTGTTAACTGCAGAAGGATATGGAGGAGCATGGTGTGTTTAAAGACGAGCCAGCAGTCAGGGCTGGAAGATATCCAGTAGCAGAGGGTCTTCAATGTCATGCCATGGACCAGGCACTCAACCCAAGCAGCATACATGACCCTCTCTACCTGATCTTCAGACAGTGGACAAGTCACCTGTGGCGGCTGGAATGGATGAGAAATCAGAGACGAGCGGACTGAGGCCCATGGAGGGATAATGGTCTACACAGAAGGCGATCAGTCAGTGGTAGCCTTGGTTACCATTATCACTGTTATTGTTATGAAGCAGCTGCTTCCATTGGTTCGAAGGATGTCATTTTTATTTTTCCTGCTGTCTCAGACCTGCCCTGCTGACACAGCTGCCTAAACTTCAAAAGGCAAGTCTCCATTTTCATTTGCAAAATCAGTATGAAATTCCTAGAGGGCCCCTCTAATTCCTCTGGTCTGACCGCACAGCAATTACCAATTTGCAGAGGAGGGAGGGGGTCTCACAGGCCCTCCAGCAGTATGGGGACCTCTGCTCTGCCTTGGTCCTGGGCAGTAGCCAAGGAGGACTGGATTGGAGGGGGCACCTCCAGGTGGCCAGGGGTGGAAGGAGAGGAGTTGAGTGTGGGAGTGCTCAATACTGATGAGAGAAATTGTAACACGCCTCTCCATTCGTCCGCTAAGCCACGGGTTACCAAGCTTTCAGAGACAAACAGCAGCTGAAAGGAGGGAGATCTGACCCAGTTTCAAATCTGGGACCTGCTACATGCAGGCTCTGTGAAGTTCTTATTCTGGCTCTTTGGGGCAGGCCCTTCTCTTCTCTTTGCTGCGTCTCAGCTTACCCATCTGCCAAGTGGGGTGTATATTTTGTCCTGCCTGCTTGAGACTAGCATTCTAAAAACCTCGTAGAGCAATATTGCCCTTCCTTAGGACACATGCCCACACCTACACACACACTTTAAGAAATCTCTGTTCCCTAAGCACTGGGGTGGGTCCCAGCTGCAGGAGATGTTCTGAAGAGAGGCTAGAATTCTGCATACGTGGACGAGATTTCCGTTCCCTCTTCAGTCTTCAGTATGGACTAGTGCTAGACTTTGTGCTGGGTGCTGAGGCCATGGGACCAAATCAGTACCCTATCCATCCTTAACGAGCTCAAAGGCAGGGTGGAGCAAGGGAGGAAGTTCCGGGAAGACTTGCAACAAGATCAAGTAACATTCATTAAAGCTTGGGCTAAGGGATGGACAAGGTGCTATGAGATTCCAGCAAATGTGGGGGACCACAAACAGGATTCACAAAGGAGGTGGCTCTGCAGCAATCCCCTGTGGGGGCATACATTTGCCACACAGAAAGGAAAGAAAAGGAATTCCAGGCAGTATCAATAGCCCATGCAGAGGAATGGGGGCTGGGGTGAAGCTGGCATGTTCAGGGCTGTGTCAGTGACAGCAGGGGCTGGAGTGCAGCCTGTGGCTGGTGGAGGTGGACATGGGATAGACCCAGAACAGGGAGTCGAGGTGGATCTGGAGCTCAGACTTTACGGACAATGGGATGCCACTGAATTTATTAAGCAGAGAGTGATCATCAGGCTTTCTCTTTAGAAGCTGCCCCTGGCTGCTGCATTGAGAAAGGCTTTGAGGAACGCTGACTATAGCAGGAGACATTCCTGGCTCTGAACAAGGAGAGGTGAGAAGGCCCCACTTGGGCCCCAGGGGCTTTGGGGAGGCATGGAGGAAGGGAGGGGCGGGTTAGAATTCCAAATCTTTCCTGGCTTGCATGTTTTAGAACTCTCCAACTCAGGGCTCTGAGGCTTTCCTGTTGCCCATCACTGCCCCCTCTCTCCTTCCCCGACTTTTGAGTCTGCGCCTTCCTTCCTCCCTTCCCTTTTAGGAATCCTTGAGCCCCACTCAAGGGAGCGGTTGGACAAAGGCAGATGAGACCCAGAATGGCAGGAAGAAAAGAAGACTGCGTGGGACCAGCCTGGGACTCTAGTGCTGACAGTCCAGGGAACAGACACTCCTCCCAGGGTGCATCAAAGGAGACAGCTGCACAGAACTTGGCCTTGCAGACAAAACTAAAATGCAGTGCCAACGTCTCCTGCTTTTTGCCTGTCTGAAGTCACAGGAGACACTTCCTGGCAACAGGATGGGGACGCTGGAGACTCTGGCACTGCAAGAGACTGTCAGGCGAGGGACGGTCCTTAGATCCTGCATGGGGCTTCTCATTGTGCAGAGAGAACGCTGAGCCCCAGAGAGGGCAGCAAAGTGCCCAAGGTCACACAGCAAGCCAGGGGATGCAGACTAAGGCAGGAACGATGGATCGGTCTGCTTCATTTGGGCAGCTCCGGTCTCCTATGCCCTCTTATCCCCTCCTTCCCCCTACCACAGAAAGGGAAAATGTTTTTAGACCCAAGGCAAAAGAATGTGAAACTGAAATCTGAGCCTTGGGTCTTGGGAAAAGAACACAGAGAAGTCAGACTTGCATGTTTTAGAACTCTCCAACTCAGGGCTCTGAGGCTTTCCTGTTGCCCATCACTGCCCCCTCTCTCCTTCCCCGACTTTTGAGTCTGCGCCTTCCTTCCTCCCTTCCCTTTTAGGAATCCTTGAGCCCCACTCAAGGGAGCGGTTGGACAAAGGCAGATGAGACCCAGAATGGCAGGAAGAAAAGAAGACTGCGTGGGACCAGCCTGGGACTCTAGTGCTGGATTAGCACAGATCTGCTTACACTGCAGATGGGAAATACTCAGGGATATCCAAGGCCTTCTTGTTGTGCAGGTCTGACCTGGGAGGGCGGGCTGTGTGTGAAGCGATGGGAGCAGAGAGGGGCCCTCGAAGGAGCTGGTTAAAAGAGCCAGGCTGCTTCCAGGATTCACCTTGGGCAGAGGGAGGACTGCTTCAGCCTTTTAGCTCCCCGCCCAGAATCTTCTCAAGGAGCCTCAGGCTCATGCAGGCATTCCAGCATGGATCTGCCACCAGGGACCCACCAGGTCAGAAGCAGGGGTCCCTGCTGGCCACCACTTATCCACAGCCCAAGCATCCGTCCTGCCTTACCTGGAAGCTCACCTCCTCTAAGAAGGCCTTCCCTTCTGCTCCAGCTTATATTTGTCTTCCTGTTGCGTGAACTCCTGCAACTGGGAAGCACAGCTGCAGGCCAGAGTTTCTTTCTACCTGGGGTGTCTGGGGCTCCAAGTGACTGAGGGTTGTGTAAGAACGTGTGTGCACACATGTGTGGGCAAAAGAGAGAGATGGTGACAGAGATAGATAGATAGATAGATAGATAGATAGATAGATAGATAGATAGATAGATAGAGTCAGGAGTGTGGGCTGTGCTTTGTGTTATCCCAGTCATCAAGAGACTCAACCACAGACTTACATTCACACATGTAACAAGCGTGGGTGTTTGTTCTTGGCCAGGTGCTGTGCAGGGTCTTGGGGAGACTGAGATTAATGGGACTTGGTTCCCTCTTTCCTGACACCAAGGAGCCCCATCAATCATTCTCCATGATCTGGTCTTAGACTGACTTGCCAGGCCCTTTGTGATCTGGTCTGGCTGTTCTTGTGTCTTCAATCTCACCCCCTTCCACGGTCTCTCTTTTACTTTTACTTCCCCTTGCTGCTGGAGGGTATGCACACACTGATCTCTGACCCTGGGGCCCGGGGTCTGGGCTATATCTTGAATCCTGAGCAGCCCTGACCTGAGGTAGGGCCCACTGGTTCTGGCCTAATGGGGAAAGGGGATGCTGTGTGTGGGTGAGACTATGGCACTCCCAGACTTAAATCCCCCATGGCTCCCCTCTGCCCTGGGAATAACCATGAACTTCTTCAACATGAACTCTCAGAAGTACTTGGCAGGGACCTGTCTGCCTCCCTGGACTCCTCCTGCTCCCTGACCTCCTTGCTTTGTGTTTTTACAGTCTTCGTGTGCTGTCCATATAGTTTTTTTGAATGTGCAATTTGTTTCCTGCTTCAGGACCTTTGCACATGCTGGTCCTTCTTCCCGGTATGCCCTTCCCATCATCTCTCCCCTTTGCCTCCTTAACCTCTAATATTTTGGACAGTTGCTCAAGCACCACCTCCTGCACACTCCTTCCCTGATCCCCCAGATCCGCTCAGGGGCCCCTGTTTGAAGCTCTCCTACACCCTGGATTTTTCTTCAGAGTACTCATAATGGTTTGTCTTTATATGCTTATGAGGTTAATCATTTGTTCCATGACAGGGAGTATGTGAAGTTTGTCACAAGTATTTCATTCAAATCCTGCCAACTCTGTGAGGTGGTTCCCAATTTTATCCCTATTTTACAGGTGAGGCAAAGGAGGCACAGAGTGGTTAAGTGACTTTCCTGAGGTCACACAGCAAGTAAGTGGTGGATGAATGAAAATAGTCTAGCAATTTTAGCCATGTGCCAAACAGTCATCTACCGACTTCTCTGCAGACGTGATGAGAGTGGGGGCTATGTCAGTTTTACTAATTCTCATATCCCAGTACCTAGTCCAGGACCTGCCATTTGTAGCCACTCACTGAAGGGAAAAAGGGAATGGAGGAAGGAAGTGGGAAGGAAGGAAGAAGGGGAGGAGTGGCTGGTGTGCCAGCTGTTAGAGAGACATCCTTGAGCAGCCATTCCTACAGGAGCGGCCTCCAGATGCCATGTTTTCCATCCCCCCCAATACCCCTGCTCCAGCTCCTGGATCCAGGACAGCCAGTGTTCAAAACCAGTCAGTGTGCTTTCTCAAAAGAGGATGGAAGGAGCACACTGGGAACCCAGATGTGAGCCAGAGCACTCACATCTGGGTTCCCAGTGTGAAGCCAGGGCAAAAGCAACAGAACCTCGGGATTAGGAGACCCTGAAACAGTGCATCCAGAGGTCCTCAGCTCTGGGACCTCCCTTTTCAAAATACCTCCCCTTCCCTCTACCTCCAGCTCCCACCTCATCTCCTTGGTGGACAAGCCTCAGCTACAGGGAAGGACTTGTCAGTGTAGTGACAGAGAACTCATCACCTGCCTGGTTGCTCCATGCCCTCTCAGGGCATGGATGTCGGCTGTGAAGAGGACCTTCCCTCTCTGGTCCTGAAATCTGCACCGAGGAGGCTTCCTCTCTGCTGGGGGAGCCCAACTCCACCCAGCCTGCTCCCGGGACTGGCATCTGCTCCTCTAGGGATGAGGGCCCAGTCCCTTCAGCTGCTCATTGCAGGACGTACAAGGAGGCCTCACTGCCCTCTTTTGTGGCCAGGCTTCCACCATCCCCAGCCACACCCAGATCGGAGCTGTCCTGAACCAGCCGCTACCAGGGCCGTGGGCCCAGGAGCAGGCCTGGGAGGTCAGCAAGCCTGGGAGGCTTCCACCCCAGCTCCTCCACACCCCCTTTGAAGGGGATCAGGTTCCCCCACAAACATAATTGAACAAAAATATGAGAGAGAAAAGGTCTTTGTTCTCCCATTTACAGCGTCAGAAAATATGTAACAAATTAGCCGTTTATGAGGTAAGAGAGCAGGGCTGTGCGCTGCAGCGGCAAGGAGGGCTGTGCATAAGGGGGCCTTTCAGCCGACTTCAGGGGTCGGCCAGGCCGGCGGGAGCTGTGGGGGACCAGCTTGCGCTGCGGGGGACCGGCTCTGCCCCAGGCCTACCAGCACGGCCTGGCACCCATGGGATGGAGGGCTGGGAGGCCCTGGTTGACCTCTGGCTTGGACTCTGGGTGAGGCTTGGCAAATGGGGTCGTGGTGCCCACCAGCCCAGGTGCACACAGCTCTTGGAAGTCAGGTGTGGCCAGGAGGGGGAGTGGGGACGGCAGGGATTCGTTCCCAAACATGCCACTCACCTGGTCCCCTGAGTAACCCCGAGTCCTTCTCCTTCTCGGGACCTGTTTTGCCATCTCTGACAAACGATCATTCACAATGATCTCTAATAGTTTGTCCAATGCTCTTGGGGCACCAGTGTCCAACTGCACAGACTTCAATGGCTTCCCTGCTGGTTTCTCTGAACCTTAGGAGCCAGGAGGTGGTTCTTGGTATTACACATGATTTTCCTCTCAAACACCTTTGATTTTTCTTCCAAGGTTTGTCCAGTGGAAGCATCAGCCAGTCATTAATTCCAGGGGAGGGTGCACGTGGAACCGGAAAGGGTGACTGGCCAGGCAGGAGGCAGCCCTTCACCAGGGAGAGCCTTGCCATGGCCTTTAACTTGCTTCACCGGGTGTCCAGAATCACACGGTGGGTGGAATGAGAGCAGTTTGAATGACACCCTGTGGGCAGACAGTTTTGGTATTGAAGTGCTGGGATTTCACGTCCTCTGGGTTGTCTCGCTGTGGCTCCGATGCCTTTGACATGAACAGCTCACAGGTCCATCACTCGCATTCTGTGGCTTCTGGCATCTCCCGATTTGGAGTTTCTGATTCTGTGGTTAGACCATATGTTTCCAGGGCCTGGGCTTTTCGTTCTTTCTAATTTTTTAAAAACGTATGATTATTGTCCAGAGACCTTATTTTAAGAAAGTATAAACCATCCCAGTGCTGACAAGCCTGTTGTGGGAGGACTCAGGATGATAAGGCATCTCAGGGCACTGGCGTTTAGCCTCCAGTACAATCGGGCAGGGCTAGGGCACAGGGCCAGCGGCCACCCTGCAGGCTCACAGCGATGGGACTCCGCTCTGCAGTGAGCCCCAGGGATGGGACTCTCCAGCACTTTTCCCTCCAGTCGCTCCAGGGCGGGAGAATCATGGCCCATGCCAGTGGAGTGTAAGGAATCCCCTGGAAAAGCAGGGTGCTTGAATATCCTGAGTGTTTGGTCTGCAGTCACAAACACATCGCTTTCCTGGATCTGATTTTATTTATTTTGATTGGATCTTTAACAGCTCTTTACAAGGCTGAAACTGAAGCCGCCTGAGGTCCCCGGGAGACTTGCTAAAACTTCAACTGCACCCAGTTTAGCAGAGCAACTTGAAAGTTAATCAGCGGTGAGGGACAATTTGCCTCATTATTTCCAGCCCTGGAATTTGGCAGCAGATGGAATTTGGGGCCTGGTGTGGACACGGCAATGAACACAGCAAGGACTGTTGCCCCTTGGTATGGCCTTGTGGGGTCCGGGCCTGGACGGGCTGATATTCCCTCTGAAGATGTGTGGTGCCAGGAAGGATTTCTGGCTTGAGAGAACAAGGGCAATAAGGCTGCCCCATCCCAGGTCCAGGCGAGTGTGGAGTAATCCTTAGATACACAATTCTGAGCATTATTCGGGCTGAGCCCTGCACTGGATTCTGGGGAAGTAGAGGTGGAATCCGATACAGTTGCATCTAATATAGGATGCAGACCAGAGACACTGGGGTAAATTCTCACAGGAGGGGAACACCTGTGGCTGGCACCTTCTGCATGAATCTGCAAAAGACAAATCTGCCCCGCTTGCCCTCACTTTCTCAATAAGGTCCATTCAGGCCCTTGTCTTTAACGGTAACCCCCTCCCAGGCACTCCCACTTTCATACTCTGCCACACTCTCCACAGTATGTAGCACTGACCACCTTCTAACACACTTTGTTAGTTCCTCGCTTATCATGTTTATTGTTTATCACACCACCTTCCACAGGAAGGTAAGACCCTTCTCCCATGAGGGCAGGAATACTTGTTTTGTTCATTACTGTATCTCCAGCCCCAGCACATAAAATGCGCTCAATAAATGTTGTGTGAACAAATGAATGAACTGTGTGGCCTTTTATTACCACTACCAGTCCCAGGCCCTCCTATGCAAATGCAGTCCCCCTGAGCCTCCATCCTTTCAGCAGCTGGGTGCTGGTGCCTGGGGAGAAGGCAAGGCAGTGCTTACACAGCAAGTGCAATTGCTTACTTTACAGAAAAGCTCAGAGAGGAGCAGGGGCCTGTCCAAGGTCACACAGCATGAGAACACATGTTTAGACAGACAGTGGGATATGCCTGGGCCTGCCCTACCTGAAGCTTAGTGAGGTACCAGGAAAGTGCCCCTAAAAGGAAGAAGTGGAAGCTCTCAGTGAGGTCAGCAGTGGTGGGCCTCAATAGGTGGGAATAGCAATGTTAAGGCAACAGATACCATTTATTCAATACTGAGAACTTCACACACACCACACATACACACACACAATCTTACTTACTCTTCCCATAAGCCAGGAAGGAATTATGATTTCAGTTTTTAAAACAATAAGACTATGGCTCGGAGAGGTCAAACAAGTTGCTAAGGTCACTAGGGTAGGCAGGAAGTTCTGACCTCAAAGAGTTCTTTCCTTCCTCCTGGACCTTTGGACACCCACTGTCCTTGCACCCTCTGGGCATCTGTGTATCATGATGGTGTCCCTGTCTGGGTTCCCCTCCCCTTGATGCTGTCTTACAGACTTCCCCCTTACCCCACGAGCACAGGCTCTCACCCTCTGAGTTGAAAGGGCCTCCTGTTTCTCCCGGTAGTGTTCCAGAAATGCCAGGCATCATTTTCACACATTGGTGCTACAGAGGCAGCAAGCCAGTCAGTGGCTACCCACCAGCGGCTATTCTGTATAAGGCTCTGTGCTATGAAGTCTTGAGAGGTGGACAGAGAAATCTATTAGCAGTCAGAGGCCCTGGGTTCAAGTCCCCCTGTACATGGTTAGGGCCAATCAATTCACCTCTCTGAGTGTTCCATGTTCTCATCTGAAAAAATGGATATAAGAAATCCCAGGACTATTTGAGGAACGAGGAGGGGGTGCCCACAGGAGTCTGACTCAGCTACAGGACTTGGTTGTAGGAGCAGAAATGAACAGCCCCAGATACCAGGACTGGAAGGAACCCGATTGGTTCTCCAGGGCGGGAGTTGCCTTGGCAATGCCCCTGACAGACAGATGCTCAGGGCTGTGCCATGCCTCTGTGGCAGGAGCTCAGTACTCCCAAAGCAGCCTGCACATCCTTGGACCACTCCCATGTATAGAATGCTTTTCACACTGAGCTTGACCCTGTCTGCCTGCCTCAGCCCAGCTCAGTGGCCCCTTAGGACTTGTCTGCACCCTGTGATCCTGGAAAGGCCTGTAGAGATTTAGGGCAGCAACTACCAGCCAGTGTCAGCCAGTCCTTCTCCAGCATGGATTCCAGTATACCCCTCAACCCCGGTCACCCTCTTGTATACCCTTCAGGCTGTCATCATCCCTCTTCAAAAGCAGCAGATGCAGATATTTGAGGAAAAAAAAATATTCTACAGGGGTTGGAACAATGAAGTGCTGCTGATTAACTCTCAGCCAACCAGAAAACGTAGTGAACCTCACTGCCTACCCATGCGGCCCTGGGTAATGTGTTCTCTCTCTCGTAGACATTCACACATAGACATGCACAAACACGTGCAAGCACACACTCTCAGTCATATTCATACTCTAAAACACACCAGTGACATCTTACACAAAGGTATGTTTCATGCACAGACACAAATAGATGTACACAGACCCCTAGGCACACACACACACACACACACACACAAACACAAACACACACTTTCCTCCAGTGAAGATTCAGCTCACCCCCGAGACCTGACCAATCTACTACACATTGCTCTGGGTTCTCTTCCTCCTTCCCACACATCTGTGGGCTCGCTCTTGGGAAAGGATTCTTCACCTTTCTACTCTGGGCATCTATAAGTCCCAGAAATTAGGCCCCTGCCTGGTTTTTAGGTTCTGGAGTGAAGTGCAGATACCACCTCAACTATCTTGGCTCTCAACAAATATAACTGTTTGGCTCTCAAACAGGCTTTTCAGTACAGCGCTGGCTGAGCTCTGAGCTTCCCTGTCACAGGGGTGATGAGGGGAGGAGGGCAGGTGGAGAATCAGGCTGTGGAATCAAATTCCGACTTTGCCACTTGCTCACTGTGTGACTTTGGGCCAGTCCCTTGACCTCACTGATGGCATTTTCTCATCTGTAAAATGGGGATGTCTTTCTTGCAGGGCTGCTGTGAAAGTTGGAGATAACACACATACTATGCTCTTCATTTGTTAATAACTCTTTTAATCCTAGAAGGTAGCTACTCTTATTATCCCCATTTCAAAGACCAGGAAACAGAAGTTAAATCACAATACATGGTTGTGATGATAATTTGTAGCATTGCCCTTTCCCAAGATGCCTTTACATTTTAGTTCTGGCAGCTGAGCATCAGGACATTAGTAATAACACACTTGTGAGTATTAGCAACTCCTGATCCAGGTGGCCTTGTAGAAGGCTGTGGCCCCATCCAGCATGTCATACAGAGAGAGTGCCGCCTGGTCACACCCTCAGCTCCTGGATTATCTGAGTACCTCCAAGCTGCCATCTTCCCTGAAGGCCTCTCATCCCAGGGGTGGACTCCTTCTGAGAGAAGAGTGGTGATGGCGCCATGATGCTGGTGAGGCATACAGGGCATTGAAGTGAGAGATGGGGCTGGTCCGGCAGATCCATCTGTGTGATAGGGTCTTGCCGTGCTCATGCATCCCCTGGGACGCCACAGGTTCTTGCCTGGGGATCTGCTGCAGGCTAGGAAGGCAGAGGTACTGAAAGCGTAGCTGCACGGGGGAAGCAGAGGCAGAAAATCCGCCAAGCTGCTGCAGCGTCAGCACATTCTTGGAACAAATGCACTGAAAAGCTGGTCCTCCGATTCACTTCCAAGTGAGAATCAGGACCTTGCTGCCCCAGCAGGGTCGCGCCTGGGTCACTGACTGGGGCTGGAGGCTTCTGGGGGAAGAGGAGAGGCCTCGGAGCTCTGCCAGCTGCCATTCTACAGAGGCAAGCCCCTCTGGCCCCATCTGGCTTCCCTGACCCAGGCTGCTGGCCTCTGACTGCATTCCCCTAGTGATGGGGAGCTCATTAGGGGCTTTGGGGAAGGTTGTTCCTCTGTAGGCATGCCTGGTTTTAGAGAATGGATGTGTGTTTGATGGGGCTGTCGGAGCAGGGGGAGGTGCAGACAGATGGGGAGGAGAGAGGCACATCCTTGCTACAGACTGAGAATGGGGTAGTAAGAGAGAGGCCTTCAACCCAGCTGAACAGGAAGGCAGCTACTTTGTTACAGAGCAGCAGCATCAAGGCAGCAGAGGCCTGTAAAGATCTTCCTTCTAGTCTAACCCTCTAGGTTTTCACAACATAGAAGCAAGGCCCAGTATCAAAGCCTGTCAATTCCTACTTCAGAACTCTTTCTGTGGGGTAGCCACGTAAGGGGTGAGATTTGAGGGCTCCAGGAATCACTACCAACCTCAACAGGGCTCTTCTGGGGCCTGCCTGCCATGGCTCCTTGCTCCCTCTCTGTTGGGAAGGTGGTAGGTGCCTGGTAATGTGGACAGCTTCTTGGGTCCCCTGCCTCGGGGAATGGGTGTATCTCAAGTCTGGAGGCCTGATTGCTGTCACTGGCCTTCAGAGGAAAGTTGGCAATTCTCTCATCCTTCCTGATCCTGGATTTCCTCACGGTGAAGTGGGGGCTGCTCGTATCTTCTGTACAGGGTTGCTGTGAGGGTCAATGACACATAAGGACATCACCCAGCACAGCGCCAGGCTCGCTCGCGTCCTCTTTCCTCTCTCTTGTTTTTTTTTGGAGAAGGCAGTGTCTGGGCAGGCCCAGCTCCTTAGGCAACATAGATCGGTAAATCCAGTTCCCACCAGTTCCACAGAGGCAGGTCTGCAGGCATCCTTCAGCAACGTGAGTTACCAGCGCCCCCTCAAAGGCCTGCAAATTCAACCCTGACCCTGGCGCCCACCTACTGACCACTCACTTTGTGCTGTACGTGCCCCTTGTCCCATGCTCTAACTGATCAGACTGGTCTAACAATCTTGTGGGTGGATGGGGTTAACATACCCACTTCACAGATGAGGAAGCTGAGGCCCAGACACACAGTTCACCTGGTAGGCAGAGGAAGTGGCACTCAAACCCATGTTTGCCTGACTTCAAAGCCCATGCCCTATTCATTCTGATCTCAAACTTGCTGGAAGCAGAGGACACAGGCAGAGAAGGCCTTCGTGGGAGAGAGACCCCACAACCAAGAGGCTGAGGGCAGGTGCAGGATGAATTACTGAGGGTGACATTCGAGGCTCCTGGCCCTTTAATAGTTCCTTTCCTTCCTCTGTGTTCCATTGTTCCCAGGTCCAGAGCTGCCTGTGGAGCTGCTAATCATGGGCAGTTACCACAGTGGCACATCATAAATAGTCTGTAAAGGGCCCAGGGAGCTCAGCCCACACCCTCAGAGCCAGGCAGCACCCCCCAACATATGCACATCCACACAGCTGCCCACAGGAGGAGGCCAGCTCAGCCAGCACAGCCCTGGCTTTGCACTGTCTTCTTCATGGCCAGAAGTCCCTGTGACGAAGATGAACCGCCAGCCCAGTTTTACCCACGGGGTATCGCAGGCTCAGAGAGAGGGGTGACTTTGCCAAGGTCACAGAGTGGGCTGTGGGTGGAGCAGGACTGGATGTCTTTGTTTCACAGAACAACATGAGCCGGAATAAAGGCAGGCCCCACTGTGCTTTCCAAAGCTCTTCCAAATCTGGGGTCTCGCTAATTCTCACAATAGCCATTTTGCAAATGCAGAGAGTAAGGCTCAGAGAAAGAAAGTCAAAGTTCATCACGAGCCCCGCTGAAGGAACGACCTTCCCACAGCAAAACTCCAACTGCACTGCCTTGCTCCAAATCCAGTGTGGCTCCCACTGCCTCTTTATCCTCCACAGCCTGTCACCTCCTTCTTGTATTCACCATGCCCTCATTCACACCATGGTTCTGAAAAGCCAAATAACAACTCATGAGTCCCCCAAGACCCCATTCTCTTTTACTCCTCCACACTTTTGTTAAGCTATGCCCTCTGCCTAGAAGGGCCTCCTGCCAAATCTCCACCTGGCTGACACCCACCTGCACTGAGCACCCATCATTCTTTACCTGTGGGATTGGATGCTGAGCTCTGCCAGGGCAGCGTCCTGGGCACAGTTCCCAAAACCCAGCCTGGTGCAGAGTAGGTGCCCAGAAAGGCCTTCACTTTGAGAATCACTGTCTATACTCTCAGAAGGCACTCACTCTCCCAACCCTTACTTCAGGAGGTTCAGGAAATCCTCAGGGTGGGCACTGAGCCGGGAGAAAGTGGCTGAGTTCCCAGCATGTAGTTCTACTCTTAAGGAAGGGAAAGCGACTCCGTGAGGCTGTAACAGTGTATAGGGCCTTGGACTGGGAGTCAGGAGCCTGGGTTCATGTTCCACCTCTACCACTAATTTGTTGTGTGGCACTGGGCAAGTTGCCAACCCTTGCTGGGTTTTGGTTTCCTCACCTGTTCAATGGGGAGAGGTTAGAGGCTCCAACAGAATGGAGACCAGGTCTGTTTGTTCACCGACGCAGGCCCCTCACGCCTGGCAAATGATAGATGCTCAGGAAACATTTATTTACCCAAGGGCAGTGGTTCTCAGTTGGGCAAGTAAGGTTGGAAGGTCACATGTAGTTTGAAAGTCTAGCAGCCCAACTGGCTTGAAGGTGACTGTGGTGAGCTCCATCCATCACACATACATCAAGGCAGAAGGGCTGGGCTGGAGCTGAGCCACAGACTTAACTGTGGTCAAAGGAGAAATACCTGTCTTTCTAGATGAAAGGACATTTCTAATTTTACCATTGTGTTTGGCTGTGGTTTAGTTCATGACATATAACTTATTTAGTATCAAATATATTTAAGTGGGGTAGAAATCTGGGGTCTCACTAATTCTCACAACATCATTATATCATTACATATGTGATATATAATATATTTTACATATGTAATTTATTTTAAAATATATATTTATTTCAAATCAATAAAAGAGAGTTTGAGGGGCTCCAGTTGCATTAAAAGGAGCCATGATGTGAAATATACAAACAGTTGAGAAACACTGTCTTAGGTGAAGGGATGTTTCTAGGAGCCGTTTTTTTGGTTGCTGTTGTTTGTTTTTTTTTTTGAGACAGGATTTCACTCTGTCACCCAGGCTGGAGTGCACTGGCGTGATCATAACTCACTGCAGCCTCAAACTCATGAGTTCAAGCAATCCTCTTGCTTCAGCCTCCCAAACAGTTAGGACTGCAGGTGTGTGCCATCATGCCTGGCTAATTTTTAACTTTTAGTAGAGATGCGGTCTTGTTATGTTGCCCAGGCTGGTCTCAAACTCCTAGTCTCAAGTGACCCTCCCGCCTTGGCCTCCCAAAGGGTGGGGATTACAGGTGTGAGCCACTGCGCCCGGCCTAGGGAGGCATTCTTGGAGATGATGATGTTTAGGAAGCCATCAGGAAGTACTGGGGCAGGACTCTTGAGTTCTAGTTCCGTAGTGACCCTCACATGCTATGGGGCCTAGGGCAAAGATGGGAAACCTTTGGGGCCTCATAGTCTGGCTCTGCCAAGGGGTCCACACTCCATGGAGGACTGAGTGTGAATGGGTGTGTGACTGTAGGGTGGGGAGGGCGAGGATGCAGCAGGGGCCTTGCTGGGGCTGCTGGGGATGCCACCCAGACTCTTTCCTCCCTGTAATGCCATCTATCCCAGCAGGCTCCCCAGATTCAGCCTCCGGCTCATAGGGTGTGTAATGGAGGAGACAGCCGGGGAATTCCCCAGCTCATCAGCTCGGGGCTCCGGAAACATGAATGCATCAGGGAAATCTGCAGGCAGTGCCGAAGACACGCTTGATTTCTCAAATCGCGGGGCACATTTTCAGCATCTGCATGTGCTCTGCAGTGGGACCACCTAGGTTGGAATGCTTCTGTCTGTGTGGCCCATGGCAAGACCCTTATCTCTCTGCTCTGCGTGCAGGGCCTTTAAATTGCTGGGACATGAAACATTTGGGGTGGAGCTGGCCAAGGGAGCTCCTGAAAGATCCAGAGCCTGAAGAAGCATTTCCCTCCCTTCAGAGTCACAGCACCTGACTTGTCTTGTTTGTGGTGAGGTCAAGGCTCACAGCCCTGAGAAAACAAACGGCAAATTGAGAAGGGGCCTTTTTAGGGAAAAAGGGGCCTTTTAGGGAAAAATAATCAGAAGAGCCACTTGTCACTGCTCTGAGAATGGGAGCTGAGGCCCCAGCAAGCGACAACCACCAACACTTTGGCCCACAATGAGGTACCCCTCTTTTTAAACAAGAGGGATTTAAACATGGTTTGAGTCAAGCTGAGCCACCACCACCTGGGGACTGCTACTCCAAGGCTCAGTCAAGTGAGCTGGGATGCGGGGGCATGAGGCGGTGGGAGTCCAGCAAGGTCAGAAGGGTTGGCCACCCTTCAGCCCAGGCACCTCAGGCTGGGAAGGCTGGGACCCTCAGTTTCCTCCTGTTAACTGGGGCAGTGAGCCCTTCCTTGCAGGCCTTCCTGAGGTATTAACAACACACGTACAAACGGGCGCATAACGGCTCAGTCCAGGGCGACACACAGTAGGTGCGACCTAAATAGCCGATGTTTCCTCCTTCTCTCTAGGGCTCCTGGGTTCTAGCTCTCACCCCCTGTGGCCCCACCCCCATGAGCATCACTGTCCCCCTTGCTGGCTGATCCTTGGAATTCTGAAGTCTTTCAAAGTCCCCTCCCTCCTCACAAACAGGCTCCTGAACTGAAAATCCCCCACCAAGTCCCCAGCATCCCCCTATGCAGGCAAGGGGTACAGTACAGGCTGGAGGGGTGACTGGCAACCACATCACTTGCCCCTCCTGTCTTCCCATCCCCTTTAATTGGGCTGGAAGATTACTGTGAGTGGACGGTGCATGAGGGCTGCTCGATCAGCAGCTGCTGCAGACTTTAAGGAACCCATGACCTACAGTTTGTAGAACAAATAATAAAGGAAAAATATTCAGCAAATGATTCCCTTTTGTGGCCAGAGCATGCCGAGACCAGAGGTATAAGTCCCCTTGGTCAGGAACTCTAAGTGGCCCCTTGTCAGGATTTGGGGTCCCAGGGGGGCTTCTCCATCCTCAGCCTCTCTCAGAAGCTGCCCCTGGTCTTTCCTATTGTAGATGGACTGAATTTAACTCAATGGCAACACTGGGTGAGCCTCAACATTAAGCACCCACATCCTAGATAGTGGAGCCCTTAAAAAATCAGGGAGTTTTAGACTCTCACCTGACAGGTGCCACCTAGAGCGGTCTCACAGCACACAGGTGGCAGAGGCAGGGCTACGACCCGGTCCCCTTCCCCACAAGCCTCTCAAGCTCCACAGCCTGCCTCTGTCCTGTGCACACCTACTGTGCGTCTGCATCGGCCAATGCTACGGATGCAGGAATCATGGCTGGAGGACAATGCTCTCATTTGAGGCCTACCTTGAGCCTGTGATGTGGGGAGGGCAGGGAGGGTCATTACTGCTGAGGATACTGAGGATGACTGGCCCCAGGGACCCCAAAGAGGTCCTGTGCCTGCCTTGTCCCTTATATTGGGACATCAGTCCTGGTCTGGTCTTGGCTTTTCAAATGCTTACAAGAGGCTAATTTTAAATATCCCAGGGGACAAGAAGGAAGGAATGTGCTGGCTTCTCAAACCTCGAGCCCATAGAGTTCTTCTTTCAAGGAGTAGTCTCCAGCCAGTTCCTGGAGGGGCTTCACTCACCCCCACTCCCCTGGGAGAGGGGCTCAGCTAGGGCAGGCTGTGAGCGCAGCCCAGGTGTTTAGAAGTTGCAGCATGAGGAACCTGAGGTTGCAGCTCAGCTTCTACGCAGCCTAGGAGTGACTGCTGGCACATCACTCCTGTGCACCAGATGCCTCGCTGCCGATGGGGCGCATAATCCACATCCATATGCAGGAGCAGATGCCCTGGGCTGGGGTCAGCCTGGACTCCATCCTCTCCATCACCACTCCCTGCCAGATCCCCAAGCCTACCTCCCAAATCTTCAACCCAGAACTCCTCTCTGTCACCGTTCCCATGCTCAGGCCACTTTCCTGGTCCTCCCTTCCTTATCCTGTCCCCTTCACTTCACTCTTCATCAGTTCTAAGATTTAAATTGGAACACAAGCACCTATGGCACATTCAATGACTTCCCATGAATAAATTCATGCATGACACTTAGGACACTCTAAAAAATATTACCAACCACAAAAAGTCCTTTACTGCACCCTATTGTTCTCAGGAGAAAGTCAGTTTTGCCACTGAGCACTGGGGCCACAGGCCCCCATGGCCACTTCTTCTTGGTCTCTTGTCACTACTCACCCCATGGTTTTGCCTGGCTATACTGGGCTTCTTTGTGTCAGGCCTTCTCTGGTCTCTGGGCCTTAAACTTTCTTCTCTCTTCCCTGCCACCCCCAAGCCTCTTCCATGACCCCCTCTGCCTAAATTCCATCCATCCTTAGAATTCCCAGCTAAGTATTACTCTTGAGACCCTTTCCTGCCTGGTCAGAAGTCCTCCTGTGCTCTTGACTTTCCAGCTGCTCTTCCTGGGGTCTTACTGCCTTGCCCCAGGATGTCCCCCTCCCAGATGGGACCTCCCTGAAGGCAGCAGCATTGCACCCTCATTCACCCCTTGCCCCGTTTGCAGCCCCAAGGATGGGTCTGGCCCAGAGGATGGCCCTCAACACATCTTTGATGAACACATGAAAGACAAGTTGCCCGTAATAATATTAAATTCTAGACCCTTGGGGAGACAATAAGGACAGAGAGATCACAGGGGCTGCATATGCACCAGGCATTTGCTGCCAAGAAATGAAGTAACTTCATAAATTCACTTGCATGAGAAAACCCACCAAGCTGGGAATCAGAGGGAACTGGGTTCTAGTCCCAGCTCTGCCTCAAAGCCAAGTCACCTTCATTCTCCAGGGCCTTGGTTTTCCCTCCTAACAAAAGAGATGTGCCCCTGCTTTGCACATCTTTGAGGATTAAAGAACATAAGAGTGGTGAAAGGAGGCTTTGACAAGTACAAAGCTCTAGTCAGACATATAGGATGACGGATATTATTCAGGCACAAAGAGCGGTTTCTCCAAGGGCTGTTATCTCTTTTCTATTTTCTTTCAAGGAAATGGCTTAGCCCAGCCTGCCTCCATTATTGTTGGCACTGTGAGCCAGGGAAAGAGGGAGGCAGAGAGGGAGAAGGAATCTTTAAGAGAGACTCTCTGGGGGACACTAATATTTTTAATAGTTTGTGGGTTATGAAGCAAATCTCTGTTCTCTGTATTATATATCTCAGCCGAGCCCGAAGAATGTTTCCAGCGTCTTTAATGAAACTGAAGCAGTAACCCAGCAGAGAGAGAGAAAGGCAGAAAGAGGAGATTTATTTGCAGAGATGTTTGCTCAGAGAAAGGTGAAAGCGGCCAGAGGCAGGGGGCCCGACTGAGCCACATTCCCCTAGCCCTTGAGTGCCCTGATTCTGTCCTTGGTTGTTGCCAGACCACCTGTCCTCACCTTTGAAGAGTATAGGCAGTTACGTGTGCTGGTCTCCTCTCCCCACGGCTCGGGGGCGCCTATGCTTTTCCCTCTAATTGTCTGGAGATGGGGGCAAACTCACCAACAGTTGGGGGGACTGGTTTTTACAGCACGTAAGAAAGCCGGCTGCAGCCCAGAGCCTCGGTGGGAGAGCAGAATTATTAATAGGTCCTACTGAGGCCTCGGGAAAAATGCAAGACTGCATGGAGTTTAAAAGGTCAGCGTGAATAACAAAAACAGACTTTCTGGGGAGTCAGAATGGATTTAAAATACACTCAGAGGAGCCTGGGGCTCCTTTGCTGCTGTGGGCGCAGCGTGAACGTCTTTTGTGTGTTCGCAGGCGTGTGTGTATACACCTCCAGGATCTGGAGACATTTGTCAGCTCCCAGGGAGCTTGCAGCCTCATAGGGTGTGTGCTCTGGGCAACTTTTAGGTGCCAAGAACGGCGGCTCAGTGGCACAGCTGCGGTATGCTGGGTGATCACTCCCCGCTCTCTTTATAAAGAGAGGAGAGTGGATTAATTGGTCTTAAGGACATTTTCAATTCGAAAGTCGAAGCCCTGGAGGATGGAGAGAACCTTTCAAATCACCGGCTGGTCGCGAACTGGCTAGGTGACTCTGGGTGAGCTGGCATGCTCCTTGGCCTGGGTGTGTAGTTCCCATCCACAGGGCTACTGCAGGACGACTGGCACACTGAGCACCTGGCTCTTTCTCCCCTTGTCAGACCTCTTCTTCCAGTCTGTTCTCACTCATCCTTTACTCGAACTTTGGAAGAGTCATTCAATTAGATGAGTATTTACTGAACACCTACTGTGTGCCCCAAGTGCTGTTCTAGGCACTGTGATACAGTAAAAAACTCCTACGGTCTGGAGCTTATTTTATGATCACTGGTGTCTGCCTGTCCTGGAGTCATGTGAGTCAGACTCTTAAAGAAGAGGTTGGGCTGGGCGCGGTGGCTCATGCCTGTAATCCCAGTACTTTGGGAGGCCGAGATGGGTGGATCACGAGGTCAGGAGATCGAGACCATCCCGGCTAACACAGTGAAACTCCGTCTCTACTAAAAAAATACAAAAAAAATTAGCCGGGCTTGGTGGCGGGTGCCTGTAGTCCCAGCTACTTGGCAGACTGAGGCAGGAGAACGGTGTGAACCCAGGAGGCGGAGCTTGCAGTGAGCCAAGATCATGCCACTGCCCTCCAGGCTGGGTGACAGAGCGAGACTCCATCTCAAAAAAAGAGGTCAGACGTGGGTCCAGTCAGACCGTCATGATCACAGGGGAGGCACATCATCTCTCAGAACTTTGGCTTCCTAAACTGCAGAATAGGGATAACAATAGCAATCCTCTTTTGGGGAATGATTTAAATGCATGGGACTAGTAGGGGCTTAGCAAATATTTGTTAGTGGATGACTAATAGGTACAAAACATTTACAAATTTAAATGGCTACAATTCTTCCTTCCTCTCTCCCTTTTATAGTCTTCTGCAGGTGTTGCACTGTGACTATCAGGAAACCCTAGTAAGTCCCAATAATTTTATAATAGTGGGGACTAACATTACTCGAGCACCTGCTGTCTATGAGTCCTGATGCTGAGTGCTAGGGGCATAGAGAAGAATCTGGTAGTTTCTTTGTTCTTTTTATATTTGGTGTGGTTAGGGAGACACAGTTGCAGTCACTAGCTATTTGGGGCCCTCAGAGTGGGGCAGAGGGAGGCATGGGAGCTCGTGAGGACCTGGGAAGGCACCTAACTCTGCTTTGAGGAGCTGGGAAAGCTTCGTGACTCTCTGAAAAAGCGACCCTTCACCTGGCTGTCACAGTCATAGGCTCCTAGTCTCAGAGGGTCCTTATTTAATAAGAGCCTCCTCTTTATTTTACAGCTATAGAAATTCGGACCATATAAATTGTGTGGTAAGTGGCAAAATTCATTAGGATTGACTCCCAGGCTTATACCCCCTTGAAACTTGTATTTTAGCAAATCAGAATTCATCTAAATACAGATGCTTGGACCAGGCAATGATGCAGTCATCATTGATGACTGGAATCCCAGGCTCTGTGGGGGATGGTGGCAGAGAGGTTCTGAGCCAGAGAGTCTTGATCTGACTCCTGATTTGCCAAGGAATTCTGAGTCCAGATTTACCTGGCCCTGGGCTCTTAGGTAGCAGGGGAAAGGACATGTCACAGGTGAGAAGAAGATGTGGAGTTAAGATAAAGTCTCAGGTCCTACCTGGCTGAGCAGGTCAAAAGGTGCAGCCTAGAGAAGAGGTTGACATTTAAAAACTAAAAACAACTTTCCCAGATAGGGCAGTAGCATTTGGCTGAATTAAGATAACCACAACCCTGGTCAAAGGTCTGGCTGGGAAATGATCATTGGCAGAAGAGATTGTCAGGAGACAGAAGATGCTGGGATGGGTGAAGACATGCCTAGTCCTCCCTCTTGGTGGCTGGAGTAATCTGGAATCTCACTGCCTCTAGTAACATTTACCTGTTTTTCAGTCTACGTTAATCATGCCCTTCTGAGGGCTTCTATGATCCTTATTATACCCATACCTTTTGGCACTTAGTAGATCTTCAGGACATGGCCTTCTGCTTTCTCTTATATCCAACTTGCCCTTTCACACCTGTATGTCCTGCCTCTTGGCAAAAGTGGAAGGAGGTAGATATCAGAGAACCATTTGGCAGACTAAGGACCTCTGAAAATTCTCCCCTTCATAAAGCAACAAGAACACAGACAAAAATGGTCAGAATAAACTTTTTCAGAACTCTGGAAATTAACCAAAGGCTTGCAGGATTCCAGGGAACATTAAGCAATGAAATCTCAGTAAAAACAGTAAGCTTTGTGGCATTTCAACTTGCCCTATTTCCCATACGCCTTTGGCAGTAGCCTTGAAAACCAACACCTGCAATCCCAGTGAAAACCAGCAGCCTGGCAGTCACTGGCGAAGGAAAAACTGGGTTAGAGCTCCTTCAAAATCCCATTCCCAGAGAACTGTCACTGTTTGACCCATCTGACGGTTCTTTGGAAGATCCTACCCTCAATGCTATCTATATTTGATCTGACCTAAAGCTTGCTTAGTACTAACAACATTTTCCCCAGGGGTGTTTGTTGAAGACAATCAGAGTCAAATTTTTGAACATCACAGCAGTCTGAGGCATTTGAAAACAGTTGGATCATACAAGAGACTAATCAAAAAGCTTAAAAGGAAAAGCTAGGAAATAAGATATCCACAGGAGGCTCTGAAAGGCTCCAACGTAGTCCTGAGAATCTAGAAGGCTGCATGCAAGCATAGGGCTGTATAAATGCCCAGAGCTATGTACATGCTCAGGAAAGACTGAGAAGGCTCTAAGCTCTCACCTCTGCTAACCCTGAGGCTTTAAAACAGGAAGTGAAGGCTAAGGCAGAGTTGTAAACTGCATGGATGGGTGTTAAGGATGTGCTCCAACACACACACACACACACACAGAGCCCTTCAGCAAAGATTGAGGGACTTATTGGTTCCAGACATTTAAATACATCTCTGTCTAATCATTAGCTGATCACAAAGCTAACTGAGCAGAGACTTCAATGGCTTTACAGACTTTACAGAATTAGTTCAGAAAAGTCATTAATTAAATAGTGACAACAAACAGCAAAGGCAACAACAAATCCTGAGAAGGGAAAAGAATCTGATTTCCAGATTTGCCACATTATATTTTTTTAAGTGTCAAATTTTCAACAAAAATATTACTAGAAATACATAGAAACAAGAAAATATGAGCCATAAATAGGAGGAAAAAAAGCAGTTAATAAGGAGAATCTTTGAGGAAGTCCAGAAGTTGGACTTAGGAGGTGAAGACTTTAAATCAGCTATTTTAATATGATCAAGGAACTAGGAAACTATGTCTGAAGAACTAAAGAAATGTATGAGAATTATGCCTCATCACATATAGAACAGTAATAAACAGAAATTATTTTAAAGAAAGAACCAAATAAACATTCACATATTGTATAGTTGAAAAGTACAATAACTGAAATGAAAAATTCACTAGAGGAGCTCAAAATGTTTTAGCAGGCAGAAGAACCAACAAATTTGAAGATAGGCCAATTGGGATTATTCAGTCTGAGGAACAAAAAGATAAAAGAATTTAAAAAATGAACAAACATGGCACACCATCAAGTGTACCAACATATGTATCCTGGGAGTTTAAGAAGGAAAGAAAAGATAGAAGGATAAAGGATTTTGATGAAATAATGGCTGAACACTGCCCAAATCTGATTTAAAAACATTAATCTACACAGCTAAGAAGCCCAATGAACTCCAAATATGATAAATTCAAAGAGATCCACACCCAGACATATCACAATCAAACTGCCAAAAGCCAAAGACAGAAAGAACCTTGAAAGGAGCAAGAGACAACTGAACCATCAGCTGAGTTGATCAAAGCATCAATCTTACTGATCAAAGCTCAGTAAGATTAATGGCTGATTTCTCATCAGAAATCATGGAGGCCAGAAGGTGATATATTAAAAAGTGCTAAAAGGAAAAGAATGTCAATGAAGAATTCTATATCCAGCAAAACTATCTCTCAATAACAAAGAAGAAATTAAGATATTCTCAGATGAACAAATATTGAGATAATTTGTAACCAACATACCTTCCCCCTACTAAATGCTAAAGTGAATCCTTCAGGCTGAAATGAAAGGACACTAGACAGTAACATAAACCCAGAAAGAAATAAAGGGGTACCAGTAAAGATAACTATGTAGGTAAGTATAAAAGACAGTACAAATGAAAAATGAATTTTGAAGGGCTCTGGTTCTTAGCTCATTTATTCATTTGTAACTTTTTTCCACTGTCTGATTTAAAAGGCATAAAAGCAGTTACAAATCTATGCTGATGGGTTATATAAGGTACAAGGATGCAATTTGTATGACAATAATGGCACAAAGGAGGAGAGAGGAAAAGGAGCTATATATAAAAAGTTCTTATATATTATTGTAATTAAGTTGATATAAATATGAATTTATAATTCCCAGAGCAACTACTAGGAAAACTAACTCAAAATGCAAGTAGTCATAGACCTGGGTTCACATGACAGAGCTGTCATTTCAGTCTAGTTGACCTTGGACAAGTCCTCCAGGATTGTAAGAAATAAAATGCCCCACTTTTGAATCTTAGTTTCCTTATCTTTCAAATGAGTATAACTATGCACAATCCAAGGTTTATCTATATCCCTAATAAGGTAATGAGTGTGCTGTGCATGTCAAAGAGAAGAGATGACCTCCAGTGGACTCTGGGAGGCCACCCTTGTGGCCTGGTCTGAATCTTGTCCCTCAGCCTTCTTAGCTGTGTGACTTGGGGCAATCATTCAACTTCTCAGAGCCCCAGTTCCTTCTTTTGTGTAAAGGAGAAACAACAGCCCCTCATCTGGAGACTGCAAGGAATTATGTGTGTTGTCCTTAAAGCAGAGTGCTTGGCATATAGTAGGTATCCAATAAATGCTGGTATCCAAGAAATGTTGGTGATTATTCTTAACTGTGAGCAATCCAAGAGGGCAGTGATGCCTTCATAGACAGAATGTTTCTGTCCCCTCAAAGTTCGTTGTTGGAACCTAGTTCCCACTGTGATAGTATTTCTAGGTGGGGCATTTGGGAAGTAATTAGGTCAAGTGGGCGGAGCCCTCATGAATGAGATTAGTACTCGTAAAAGAGACACCAGAGAGGTCCTTTGCCCCTTCCACCATGTGAGGACACAGCTAGAAGACTGCCTTTTATGAACCAGGAAGCACACCCTTACTAGACACTGTATCTGCTGGTGCCTTGATCTTGGACTTCCTGTCCTCCAGGACCGTAAGAAATAAATTTCTGTTGTTTATAAGTCACCCAGTCTATGGCATTCAGGTCCAGTAGCCCAAATGGACTAAGAAACCCTCTTAATCTGGGGTGCCCCAAAGCCTGTCATGGAGTGGCTTCCTTTTAGGTGGTTTGTTCACTGAACTGAAATTCACTGGCCTTTTTGTCATCCAGAGAGAAGCCTAAAATCCTGTGAAAGTTCACAACACAGGGGAGAGCACTGGGGCTCAGGAAGCCAGGACTGGGATGAGAAGAGCTGCTGGTGGGATCCAACCCTCTCCCCTGCTGGGCTCTGGGAGTCCTCAGCCAGGGCAAGCAGTACAGTGGACTCCTTGGGAGGAAATGTCATAACCTCAGCACCAAGAGGGAACAGATCTGCATTTTTCCCACATTAGGACGTCTTGTTAAGAACGGGTTCTTGGCCCTGAAAGATATTTGGGATCCAAGGGTGACCAGGCCTGTTTAAAATCTCTTAAAGGAACCCTTACACTCCCTCTATCCGACACAGCCCCGTCTCCTTCACAGCCGATCTCAACAGTCTCCATTTCCTACCTCCCCATCTCCCGCCAGATTTAATCTGACTTCCACCCAGACCCTCCCGCCTCTGCTCCCGCCAAGGTCTCCAAGAGCCTCCTGTGACTGGATCTGAGTTCAGCGCCTTGGACTCGCCTCCTGACTGTCTGTATCACCTTGACCAGCAGGCCTCTGCAGGGTGGAGAGAGAGACAAACCGGGCTTCTGGAGAATGCACCTTCCATGGCCTGAGTCCTGAAAACTCTAAGAGCGATGAGTGGAAAATGATTCCTGAGGGATTGCACTAGGCTTGCACAGTGGTACAAATAAGCAGGAAAAAAGGAAGAATGTAGCCTGCTATAGGCCAGACCTTTTTCAGGTCCCTCCCATGGGTTTTCTCATTTAATACTCACAGCGACCGTAGGAGGCAGATACTATTACAACCCATGGTTCATCTCGTGAGGAAACTGAGGCACAGAGAGGTTAAATTATGTGCTCAAGTCCACAGAGTGAGGCGGTGGAGCCAGCACAGGCATTCAAGTAATCTCAGGGCAAAGTCCAGCCCTTAACCAGAATCCCATGTAACCTCTCAAGGCTGGACACCTGCGCTGGGCCGGCCGGCACAGTCCTGCCTTTGTGTAATTTAGGGCCAATTTACACAACACTCGAAGGAAGCAGTGAGAGACAGTCTGTATACAATCAGATTTTGCCACTGTCCTCCCTCTCACCCTACCCTTCTTCCAAGAACACTGGTTTCCCTTTGTCAGAGATATCCATGGCTGGTTTCTGAGCCAGGCTGACCTTTCTAGAAGTCATTCATCCAGGGACCCAAAGGCATCTGAGCAAGAAGGCAAATGTTAATTGTCCTGCTTGGAAGATGACGCAGAGAAAGCTGAGGCCTGAGATTATCAATGCCCACAGCAGAATGGACTTCCCAAGGAGGTGGTGAGCATCCATCTCTGGAGGAGGGTCAGCAGGGTCTGCAGCCCAAGAAGAGCAGCTGCAGCTCATGTCTGAGGTTCCTGCAGGCTCTGTGAGGCTCTGATTCTGTCTGCAGCTTGCTAGGTGCTTTTGGGCACTTCATTAACTTCTCTGAATCTTCTGTTTCCTGGTCAGTAATGCAAGAGTGTTGAACAATAGTCCCTAAGGTCAGTTACAGCTGAGAGGTTTAGATATTCACTTCCAAGTCATCCACTAAAGAAGACTAAGTCCCTTTGGTGACATTTGTAAAGAGACACAGTGTAAACCACAAACGGTCAGTGTTGGAGAGACATGGCTATTGACTGATGCAGTCACATGACTGACAGATGTGATGACTGAGACCCAGAAGAGTAAGGGACATATTGAGGGCCATACAGCAGATTCAGCACACTGGGGCCTGACCACGCAGAGAGGAGGAAATAGAGAAATGAGCGGTCCAATCAGAGGGTCAAGGCCAAGCCCTAAATACTCCTGAGACAAAACGGGAGAGATGTCCAGAGGGGCGAAAGCTGGATCTCTAGCTGGCTTGAGGACCTGGGCTGTTTCTGTCTGCCCTTGTTACTCTCATACCCTCATGTGGTGGGAGGGCACTGAGTTGGCACGGAGGCCATCAGTCCTGGTCCTCTTCTGCTGTGATAAGCCACACCCTTGGCATCAGGCCTTGTGGGATAGCTTGGAACGCTGCCCCTGAGACATTGTGGGTTAAGGTGAGCTCATGGATGCCAGGTGCTCTGGTGACAGGACATGTTATACAATGGAGTAAGCATTGCCTGAGAGGTCACAACCCCACTGCAGAGTCTACTCTCAGAGAAGAGACTACTGCATAAAGATCAGGGGCCTGACACACACACCCGTGAGCAAGCAGAGAAGTGGGCACGGGAACACACGGGATGGCCTTTAGCTCTGTGCACACCTCCACTGCACGTGCCAGGAGCCTGCCCCCTCACTCCCACCACACACACAGGCTCACCCACACACATACACACTCACTCACACCTAACCAGTCCCCCGGTCAGACTGATTTAGCCTCTTAAATGTCTCTGGATGCTATAGCCTTCCCTTTACCAAGCTGACACTATCTGGCTTCAGGTCTCATGGTCTTCCACCCAGACTAGCCGATCAACCTCCTCTCTGGATCCGTGCCATCCATGCTCCAGCCTGCAGCCAGAGGGAATTTATGAAATGCAAACTACACCTCCGATGGGAAGGGCAGAGAGAGAATGAGCTAAGGCTGTTCAAACTCAACAATTTGAAGCAGGCCCAACTCTTGTGTGGAGTGTGTGGGGACGTGGGGCAACACTGACAGTGTCCTTGCCATCATCACTGCTGTTACTATAATGGCCAGCAATAAATGACGGGGGGAGGGCAACTGCTTAACTCCTGTCACACCACTTAATCTCTCTCTGTGACTCTCCATAGCAGTAAAGCAGGGCCCTGGCTACCTGGTAGAATAAAGGTGAGGGTGGTGAGTTGGACATGGGCAGTGTTGAGTTCTGTGTCTGGCTGCCCCCTCCATCGATGGCCAAGCTTGTTACTGCCACTGTCATCAACCTTCCTGTAGGTCCAGGGTAGTGTGGACATCTCCCCTGTGAGTTCCTGGAGAGTGTTTACCTCCCTGACTCTGTTCTGGGGCCTGGGGTGCAGCCCAGGGCCTAATGAGAGTCCAGGTTTGCTGAGTGAACAATCTGAGGATCTTGGTCTCTGGACCAGGACCATGAGTCCTGGTCACCATCACAGCAGATGGTGGGCACTATCATGTAGGGAGTGGGGAAGTTAAGCACGCCCACTCCAGGGCCGTTCTTTCCTCAGTCAACTGATGGGCACTCACTACATGCTGAGCCCCTTCGCATACATGGCCTTAAGCAGCCTTCGACAAGGCCCCCAGAGGCATGCATCATCCTCTCCATTTCCAGCAGTGGAGACTGAGGCTCTAAGAGATTCAGTCACTTGTCCAAGGTCACTCCAGTCAAGCTGATAAGTGGTACAGCCATGATTCCAAGGCAAATCCTCTGAGTCTTCCTCTAACATTCTTTTCTCTGCTCAGGCAGACCCTATAGGCCCAGCCTCCTGTCCCTCCCTGGTCCAAGGCATTCTTCAGAGCACTCATGTTGGCAACAGAGTTTGGCAGACCCACTGGGATTAATTAATGACAGGCCTGTCTTCAGGGTGGCCCTGGCGGCTATCAAGGCTGCTTCATACCTGTTGATTGCATAATCCATAAATATATTTGACATCTTTAATTGGAATCAGGTCCCCCCAGGACCTGACCACAGATGAGTTACGAGCTCCAAACTCCCTGCTGGCAGCACTGAGCTTCTGCCTGAAGTGGAGCCCAGGGAGAAGGAATCAACTTGGGACGTGATGACATTTCTCAAGGATTAAGAAAAAGAAAAATTTGCTGCTTAAGTGTAAGGATGGAGGTCTCCCTTAAGCTCTGTGGCTGCAGCTCACCTGCCAATTCCATATCCCCTCCTCCAGAAAGCCTTTTTGGACCTTCTGAATCCTGGGCTGCTGGACCCACGTAACAGGGAAGGAAAGAGAGAGAGAATGAACGAAGGCTATTCAAACCTGACAGTCTGGAGCAAGCCTACCTCCTGTGTGGAGTGCTTGGTGACTTTGGGCAACACTGACAGTGTCCTTGCCATCACCACTGCTGTTACTAAAATGACCAGCAATAAATGACGAGGGGAGGGCAACTGCTTAACTCCTTAACTCATTTAATCTCTCTCTGTGACTCTTTCCATAGCAGTAAATCAGAGCCCCTGGCTACCTGCTGCCTGTACCCATTTTAGGTTTGACATGGGGCCTTTGGACTCTCTTGCTAGAAAACAGGTAAGGAAAACAATTTTCCTTACCTGTCTTGTCTCCTAAGGCAAGTCAAGGCTTTCCCCAGCCCAACACACATACCAGATGCTGCAGCAACAAGATAAGATTCCCTGCTCCCCTGGATACAAGGTTTTCACCTGTTCCTATATCCGCAGAGGCAGCCAGGCCAGAGCCTGAATCCCTGAACTGTCATACAACCCATCCCTATCTTCATTCACTCATTCATTCACTTACTCATTCATTGTCACTGAATGCTTACCACTTGCCAGGCTCTCTGGGAGGTGCAGGCAGAGGCATGGATGGGGAGCTACACTGCTGAGGAGCTCCCCATCTAGAGGAGCCCACAGCCTGATGGGAAATGTGTGAGCAGAGAAGCCAGGGGAGGCACAAGCCAGGGGCTAAAGAACTCAGCTTGGGGAAGGGAAAGGTGGAGGAAAGGGAGGTTCCCAGAGCCCGGGGCAACCAGTTGAGCAGAGTCTTTCTGGACAGGTCTTGCAGGGATGACCCAACCTTCTCCTTTTTCTTTTTCTTTCTTTTTTTTTTTCATTTTTTTTCTTTTTTCTTTCTTTCTTTTTTTTTTTTTTTGAGACAAAGTCTCACTCTGTCATGCAATGGTGTGATCTCAGCTCACTGCAACCTCTGCCTCCTGGGTTCAAGCAATTCTCTGCCTCAGCTTCCCGAGTAGCTGGGATTACAGGCACCTGCCACCATGCCCGGCTAATTTTTTTGTATTTTTAGTAGATATGGGGTTTCACCACCGTGGCCAGGCTGGTCTTGAGCTCCTGACCACGTGATCCATCTGCCTCAGCCTCCCAAAGTGCTGGGATTACAGGCGTGAGCCACTGTGGCTGGCCAAAACCAACCTTCCTCTTTACCTTGTTTGATAACAAAGCTGGCTGCTGTGACAATTTAAACAAAAGGTTTGTAGAAAGCATCTGGCACAATGTAGCTCTTTGATTTTAGGTTCCCTTTCTGAGCTTTTCCCCATCTAGACTCTCATAGAAAATGGTGATACTGGCAGGAGACATTGGGGTAAAAGGCAGAGGCTGCCTATGCTTGGAGGTCACTGGTCCAGGGGCTCTGGCCACCTCAGACTTTGACCACCTCCAGGGCTCAGGGAATCACATTTTGGCTCACCTTGCCTCAGGGCAGGAGACTCCATCTGTCCCCAGGCTCCCTCCTTTGCCTTTCTTACTCTGCCTGGTCCCTGCTGGGGTTATACCCTCCCAGGGGGAGGATACTGGTCCTACAGACATCTGCCTTTCCTCTCCCTCCAGCACCAGCCTCGGTGGAAATCTTCCAGGTGACATGGTTTGGAAGTTCAAACTCCAGGAAAGAAAAAGCATGTTCTATAACAGAACAAGTATGCAGCCAGGCCTAGATTTACTCCCCAGCGTGGGCACTCACTTGGGCAAGTGGTTTACTTCTCTGAACTTCATTTTCCTCCCTGCAATGCTTTTGAAATAGCTAATTGGATGATTCATTCCTATTGATGCGTCTGCCCCATTCATAAACTGTTTTTGGCAATGAACAAAATTAACTATCTAATGTGTGGAGATTTCATTGTAGCAGAAGAGAGAAATTAACAAGTGGATACTTGGTGTGTAGGGTGGTGATAACCACTGTGGACAAACATAAAGCAAAGTAAGGGAGATGGGCAGGGGCTGTTCTGGTTAATGTGGCTAAGGACAGCTTCACTGGGATGGGGACATTGGAGCTGAGATCTGAAGAGGCTGAGAGAACTGCCCCAGGGAGATCTAAGGACCATTTTAGACAGAGGTAGTGCCATGACCAAGGAGCATGGCAGGCTGCCCGAGGGACAGCAGGAGGCCAGTGTGGCTGCTGTACAATCAAAGGGGGTGGAGGAAGGAGGTGTGAGATGAGGTCAGTAGCGACAGCAGGGGTGGGGTGATTGTCAAGCAGGACCTAAGGCCATCCTGAAGACCCTGAATTTTCCTTCGAGCAAGGAGGGAGCCACTGGAGGGTTTTAAGCCAGGGGCATAGGACCTGATTTGCATGTTAAAGGCTTCCTCTGCCTGTAGTGTGGAGAAGAGAATGCCAGGGGACAGGGCAGGAGCAGCGACCCTGGTCCAGAGGCTTGTGAGAGAAGGGGAGAAAGTGAGCAGGTGTGTTCTGGATGCAGACTGAAGGTAAAGCCAATAGGGTCTGCTGACCAATTGGATGTAGGGAGAGAGGAAGAGGGGTCAGGATGAGCCCCGTTGACCTGGCCTGAGCAACTGTTGGAGTGGAGCAGACTTGGGAGTAGGGGAAGATTTGGAGTTTGGTTTAGGGTGTGTGCATTTTGAAGTGCCTGCTGAACAACCAGATGGAGTGTCAGGAAGGAAGTATAGGATGGAATTATACATTTGGGACATGACTTTTTAAAGGAAGGAAGACAGAGGAGAGGTTTATGGGTAGAGACCTTAACGTTTAGAGGTCAGGGCCATGAAGAGGAACCAGCTGGAACAATGTGAAGGAGTGGCCAGCCAGGCAAGCAGTGAAGAGAGAGGGTTGGCCTGAAATGCAAGTAAGAACCATTTTAAGAAGTTGCTGACTCAGTCAAAGGCTGCTGACAACAGGACTCCCTTGCAGGAGAAGGCAGATGAGTGGGGTGTGGAGCCTGAAAAGAAGAGGGAACCAAACATCAGGTAGTTTATCCCCTCCCAAGATGCCAACTCAGTATGGATCTTTTTGGAAATGTAATTGCCAGGGCTGGGGAGCCCATCTCGATGGGCACCCAGCCCCGGGCCCATAACATGTGGAAGAAAGCCCCAATAGAAGTTGCCTTTAGACCTAACTCCTGGAATGTCTTTGAACCCCACAAGGAAAAGCTGGAGCTCGGAAGCAGGTAATTTCAGCCAAGTGCACTGTGTTTGCTTAGAGTTTGGGTGCAGCAACCAGTTAATTACTCAAGTAAATCATGTCACCGTCCCCTGCAGCCCCAGTGCAATAACACCGTGCTGACCACACTTTAAAAAGTGATATAAGCCTCTGAGTGCAAGCTAAGAGGTTTTATAGGCCACCCTTTGAATGGGCCTCTTTCTCCTGGAGCCCACAAGAGTTGTGTGTGTCCACGGCTGCCCAGAGTTGGGGAGGGAGGGTGGCTCTTGGGGGCCACCTTCTTAGATGAGGTCCATATGAGTTGGGGCCCATCCAAGGCTGGCTGGCAGCCCAGCTTGGGGGTGGGAGAAGTTCCTCTTTTCTGTGTCCTCTGATCACATCAATGTGATGTGTTTCTCTCATTGCCCAGATGCTGTTGGCCCTCCAACTCTAATCCCCATTATCTCAATGAACATCTTCTGGGCCAGACTCTGGCCTGAGTGCTTAGGACTCAGGTGTGCCAAGGTATGGTGCTTACTCTCTGGCAAACACAAGAGATGGGCAGATGCTCTGCTCCCAGGGTAAGGCAGAATGAACTAAATTCTTCACAGGAGACAAAAGCATAAGGTGATGTGAGTCCCAGAGAGAGGATGATGGATTCAGGAACATCTGTTGGGCCTACAAAGATAAGATTTCAACAGACAGGATTCGTGGTAAAGGAATTACAGGCAGTGGAAGCAGCATGAGTAAAGGTCAGGAACTTGGGTATATTCTCCAATCGTATATTCACAGAAGCTGAGATCCTTTGACTTAGACACTCAGAGTCAGACTCTCAGGTGGCTTGAGTCACAGACTGACGGGCCCCTGTAATGCAAGAACTGCAGTTCTTTGAACAAGACAGAAGTACACCTGGTCACATCCCTCCCCCAGGGCAGGAGATCCTCCAGCAGTCACCAACAGGTAGCACCTTCGAAGACAGGTGGAGACAGGGCGAGGATTCCATCCCGTACAGGCATCTGCCCAGCATCACTGTCCGCCGTCCATCAATCTCCAGACGCTGGTCAGGTGTGTGCTTGTGACCAGCTTTGGCCCCTGTGTTCCAATGACTATGCCTTGCCCCTTCCACCTCCAAGAAAAGCTCACCTTCCCACCCCTTTTTCTGCCGCATGTCATGGAAAGAGCATGTCTATTAGCATGGTAGTGATTGATAACTGGAGATGATCTCATTTAGGAGCTTGGTCTCAGGTCTAACCCTACCCTGAAACATTTTACCTCCTTAATCCACACTTTCTCTTCTTAATATTAGGATAATAACAACAAAAATAGTAAGTAATTATTTTGCTCTTATTGAGTGTCTGGCACTGGGGTAAAACCTTAATAGGCATGATCTTTGCTAATTTTCAAAACAATCTATGCCACAGACACTATTATTCTCCTCTTACATATTAGGAGACAGGCACAGAGAGGTAAAGTAATTTGGCCACAGTCACCCAGCCAGTAAATGGTGAAACTGGGATATGAACTAAGGAAGTCTGACTTCAGAGACTGCTATTAATGACAACGAGAAGAAAAACTGTAATCATAATCATAGTAAACTATCTTTCCCCAGGCATATGTGCAGCAAATTCATTACACAGTGGACGCTTAAAGTCTGCTTTTAGGTGCTTTGGATAAAAAGTATGTGAATATATGGCCAGAGACAATGTGGCTGCTGAGACACTATTTTTGTATAATAAGGAATATATTTTTATAATCTGAATAGTTACCTCCTACTGTGTTAGTCCTCACTGAACTGTGGGCTTTTTAAAGGAAATGAACATGCTTTATTCTATTTGAAATCCTCAGAACAATGCCTGGTACATAGTAGGTGCTTAGTAAATGCTTGCTGAATGAACTGACACACACAGTAGGTTTCCTCTTTCCAGGGCTGACCTGCATGCTGGGAAAGTAAAAGGGTGGAGGAAGTGTCTCTATCTTTATAAATTTGCGAAGTGGGTCTGTGTGAGCAGCCAGGCCTAAGGACTGCCCATACCTGGCTTTATGGCAATACTTTAAAAGCTGTTATGCAAAGACCGCTAGACCTTCTCAATGAAGAAGTTAAAAAAAGAAAAGAACCAGCATATAGCTAATATGTGGTTAATACATTCAGCATGCTTCCCCCTCCAGTTAATTAGAAAACTTTATTACAGGAAAGTTGAAGTGGCTTTTCTTTCCAAGGGAAATGCACCAACTTCTGAGAAGTGGGAAAGAGGGATGCCAAGAGCTGCCCCACTGCCGTTTCCACCTGCTGGAACTGCCCATCCGGCTCAGCTGTGAAATGAGCTTGGCTTGCTCCTGGGCAGTGAGAAGTTGCTGATGTGGTAGAAGTGATATGTGCTCGTCTAAGATCAGAAGGCCTGAGTTCCTAGCCTGTTTCTCTAATTCTCTGCATGACTATAGCTGGGACTGTGCCTGTTTGGGTCTTCATTTCCTCACCTGTGGAGGGGACTGATTGTGACCCTCATGTCTGAGGTGCTGGGGAGGTTGGCTGAGACAGTGAGAGTCAGGTGCATGAAACATAGAGGCCGGGTCTCAGGGAAGGCAAGGCATCTGGTCAATTCAGAGAACAAAAGGAAAAAAATCCCTGCAGGGGCTCCCTGAGTCCTGTAGATGAAACATCTGGGGGACTCACTGTATTTTTCAGTTTGAACCACCCTTGAGTTGGAATATGGACAATGGGTGACCATCCATATAGACCATCCACCTAGACTGGGAGTGATTCACATCCTGTAACACATTCTGGCTTAACATAATGCAGGCCAGGTTAAGTTAAAACATGCATACACACACACACACACACACACACACACACACACACATACACACACATACACACGAATGAGGGCTGGGTGCCCTCTGACCCTCGGCTCGATAGCTACCTCCCGGGCAGTGATCTGCGGGAGATACGAATGTCCAGATCAAAGGATGGAGGGGGTAGATTGATGGTGTGCCAGGGTTCCTCCCAGGTGTTTCTGCTCTGACCTTCTCCCCATTGGAGCATCTGGAGAGGAGGTGTTGGCCTTGAGAAGGGAGAAAGAATAAGGGCTTCTCCTGGAAACTGCTCCTTCTTGGGAGAATTTTGGGGGAACTTGGAGGTGGTCTTGCACTTGGGGAGGCTGGGTCTGCCGCCAAGGTCTTAGCTGAGGTTAAAGAGAACACTACCTCAACTGAAAAGCTCTGCAGTGGGTCATTCCTGGCCAGGCAAAGTGGACTTATCCTCCATGGTGTGCTGCCACACCACCACCTTCACAGGCAGGACTGGTCCCCTCTATGTTCTGAAAGCATGCAACTCCTTCCAGAGAGTTCTTCCATCTTGGAGGGAGGGCCCATATTGATTATCCTTGTGCCTCCAATGGCCAGCACAGCGGCTGGCATGGGTTGTTATGCATGAAATGTGTGGGGTTGCAATGAGTTGAATGGTTTTGACATTATTATGTCGGCTGACACTGAATGGTGTCCTCTCACTGGACTGATGGGGAAACTGAGGCCCAGAGCTGGGAAGTCAATTGCACACAGTGGCTGCAGGAGTCAGCAGCAGATGCAGAACTGAGCTCAGTATTCCCTCGCGTCTGCTCCAGGACCCTGCAGCTCTTGCACACGGATCAGGGCCTCAGAAAAAAGCTCTCCCTCTCCATCCTGCCTTAATCCAGTCAACTAGGCTGTGCACAGCCCAGTCAAGAGGGGGAAATGTCCACGTTACCAAAATCATACGAAAGAAATTATGGATGGAAAAATCATTACCTTATAAATCGGCTGAGCTGTTCAGAACTTGTAGGAAACAGGGCATATAAAATTCATATGGCACGTTAGGGCTTTGATAGCGCCTCATTACAGCCCTCAGACTCCAGTGAAAAATGTCCTCACCCAGAGAAGGCTAATTTTCCTTTATTAATGACATGGGGCGGGGCTGACGCCATAAATTCCAGCTACCTGAGAGCCCTGAACTTGAGACAAACTCTTCTAAGAGACGTATCTCTCCAGGCTAGGCTGCTCCACGCCATTTTACCCCGCTGTATGCAAAGGAAGCAAGACTAGAGAAGACAGCCTCCCCCTACCACAGGACCCCAGCCCCCAGACTAGAGAAACACACAGAGAGACAGCAAGATCTCTCTTTTCTCTATGAGGGCCAGACCCAAAATGTTAAGTAATTCAGCCCCTTAATAGAAAGTAGAGGGCTGAGAAAAGGGGGATACACATATTACCCCCAATTTTACATGTGATTTCTGTAACGGAAGTTGTGTGCATTCTACCATCCACATCCCTCACAGCCAGTCTGTGACCAGGGTGAGGGGTCAGCTATGACCAGGATCAGGGCTCTGGCTGTGACCAGGATTAGGGGTCAGGTTGTAACCAGGATCAGGACTCAGGTTGTAACCAGGATCAGGGCTCAGGCTATCCTGAGTGGGCAGAACTATACCCTGGTCACAGGCCCACAGGGGATTTAAGAATGTAGTCACAGTCATCATATCAGAAAACACTCAACCAAACCTGGCCCCTAAAAGTAAACATGGCTTCTAGCCCATGGTTTTGCCTTTGTAGCAGATGCATGAACCTCCAGAGTGACACAGCTTAGCATCTTCTAGTTTAAATTCTCAGCGTGCTCATGACACAAATGAGGAAACTGAGGGCTGCAAATATTCCCTGAATGTTGGGTTAGTAACTGGAAGGGCAGGGAAAGTTTGTCCAGGTCACCTGACCCCCAGCTGAACACAATTTCCTAGCTGCCTTCACTTGCTCCACAGCAAAGGAATAATGAGAAATTATGGCCTGTCAAGTCTGGCTGTATGGTTCTAGCCCTTGACCATGGGTCCCCAAAGGAAAAGAAAAGGGAGTTTGTCTTCTCAGGTAGTCACATGTCCTTAAGGATATTAGGCTATCTTCCCTATGGACATGGCTCCCGGAAATGCCAAGGGCCTTCATCCCTGTGGGTCCCCATCGGCAACCCTTCCTGTCTATGTGTGGCTATTACAGGCTTCTTCATGCACATTGCCTGATGTGAGCTCTGCAGCAGCCTTTTAGTCAGTTGAGAAACTAATTGAGGATCAGAGCAGTTAAGTGGCTGATAAGGCTGAATTGTGTCCCACTCCCTCCTGATTCATATGGTGAAGCCCCCACCCCCAGGACCTCAGAATGTGATTGTATTTGGAGATAAGGCCTTTACAAAGGTAATTAAGTTTAAATGAGGCCATTAGGGTGGGCCCTAATCCAATCTAACTGTTGCCCTTATAAAAAGAGGTGGATTGGGAAACACAGAGACACCAGACATGTGTACAACTGGACAGTCACGAGAAGAGGCGTCCAGAACACTGCCCTCTGTGAACCAAGCAGGAAGGCCGCAGAGGAAACCAATGTGGCAGCACCTTGGCCTTGGACTGTGCCTCCAGGACTGTGAGGAAGTGCATTCCTGTTGCTTCGGCCGCGCAGTCTGTGGTTCTTTGTTAGGGCAGTCTCAGCAGATGAATACAGTGGCTCACCTAAGATTTGCCAAAATAAGACGGGAAAATCTTCTGACTCCCAATGCTGAATTCTTCAGAAAGCCCCAGCTAGCTAGAATGTAAGTTCTGAGATGGCAGAAGTTGTGTCTTTACCTCTCTGTCTCTGTCTGGCATTGGGCATTGTCAGTCTTTGTTGTTCTGTTTGACCTGGTGTGAGCCGGTGGGGTTGGCTGCTGAGTGAGGGGATGGGGTGGGGAAGGAAGACAGGGCAAACCCGGCCCCTGAACGTCAATGTGGCTCCCACCTGGGGTTTTTGCTTTTGTTACCACTGTGGTCAGCACCCTGCCTTACACAACTGCCTTCTTGCTCCATCCCCACCCACTGCAGCCCAAAGTAGAATCCCCTGATGGTACATTTGGCTTAACCTGGCATTTCACAGGCTTGTTCCTTCCAGAAGAAGCTGCAGCCCCAGCCAGCACTGGCCCACAGACTCACAGGAGAATTGCAAAACCGAGGCATGCACTCCAGATCAAATTCCCCTGCCTTGGGTCTTTGAGCTACTTGTTTATACAAAAGAAAATCTATTTCCCACCCTCAGCTGGGAGGTGGCTGGACCACAGACAATCCTGTCATTGGGGCCTGCATAGGAGGTGTGGCTTCTAGAGAGCCTTCCCCTAGTCACAAGTCCTGGAGGATGCTGTAGACTTCTCACAGGAGCTGGCCCAGCCCCTCTCAGCCAGGACAGGGGCAAAGGCCTGAACATGGAGTCAGTAACCAAGAGGACAGGTGATGGAGGACTTTCTTACAGTCAGTGCTGTCTCATGATGGAGTAGGTTGTCCCGGGAAGGGCTGAGCTCGCCAGCAGGAGTATATGCAAGCTACTGTCAGAAACTGAGGAAAGGCCCCTAACACCATATGGAAGCTTGGCCAAAATAATCCAAAAGGCCTCTTCCAACCTTGAAAGAGCAGGGGTCTAAGAATCTAGATTCATGCATTCAATGAACATTCAAAGATGCTCTCCACCCTATGGAAACATTGCATGGACACTGCAGAGCTGAGACTTGACCCTTGGTCTCCCAGACTCCAGCTTGTGCCCTTCCCTCCAGGCCAAGCCACCTACCCATCTTGGTGCCCCAGTGCCTGACTTGGGATTTGGCCTGGACCAAGGGGTGAGTGAGTGTTGCCTGGCGCCACCAAGTAGGAAGTGCAGACGAGAGGGAGGGAATGAATGAATCCTGCAGGTGGGCCCCTGCCCACTCTCCGCCTCCTCTGGCTCATGTCTTCTATATCAGCAGTCCCCAACCTTTCTGGCACCTGGGACCGGTTTCATGGAAGACAATTTTTCCACAGACTGGGAGGTTGGGGGATGGTTTAGGGATGAAACTGTTCCATTCAGATCATCAGACATTAGATTATCATAAGGAACACACAACTTAGATCACTTACATGCACAGTTCACAATAGGGTTCATGCTCCTCTGAGAATCTAACACCACTGCTGATCTGACAGGAGGCAGAGCTCAGGTGGTAATGCTCACTCACCTGCTCACCTCCTGCTGTGTGGCTAGTTCCTAACAGGCTATGGACTGGTAACAGTCCACAGACTGGGTGGTGGAGAACAGGGGTCCTGTTCTATATGGATGTTCTACCTGAGAAGGAGGGCAGGAGTCTGGGCTCACTGAGGACTGACTGGTGACAGGCCCCATTCTCCTTGTTTCAGGCTGTCTTGGACTCTGCTGCACACTCATGACTCTCCTTCTTCCCACCTCATGCTCCACGGCCCACCCCAGCACTTCAGAACTAAAGCAGCTCATCAGCACATAAAATATAACAAGTTATAAATAATCAAAATGGGAAACCAGCCTCTTAAATATCAAGGCCTCTTGGGATGATAACCATGTTCCCCAACCTAAGGAGAGTCACAAGAATGCATGTGAACCTGTGGGGTGGTGTGTGTAGTCCAAGAGTGGGACACGGGTGAGGAAGGAGAAGAAGGAAGGAAGGGAAAGAGGGAGACAGAGTGATTTTTGACATTATGCTCAGTAAGAAATTTAGATCTTCTTTTGAGTTATACTGGAGCTGAAGAAATGTCAGAGAATATTCTAGAGTCAGAAGCTTCTGTTCCAAGTCCTTCTCTGTCATTTGCTTGGATAAGTGATATTCAGTGTCCCAAGCCACAGTGGGGGCGACAATCCCCACTTCCCAGGGCCACTGTGAGAATTAGTTGAGTGTGTGTGTACATATCCCACAGAGGCTGACTTACTAAGTACTAGACATGAGCAAATCACACCACATGCATCACTGTCTTGAACCTTCCCATTGGCTCTATAAGAATTATCATTTTATTGACGAGGAAGCCTAGGCTTAGAGAAATTGTGGAAATAGCTCAATATAACTCAACTAATATGTGCCAGAGATGGGATCTGAACCCAGACTGTCTGGCTCCAGAATTTGTGCTCTTAATCAATGTGATTCACACAGTAGGCTCTTGACAAATGTCTATGAAATGACAAAAGGGCAACCCGAAGGCAGAGCGAGCAAAACCAGGGGAGGCTAGCAAGAGTCATTCTAGAGCTCTGTGCTAAGGGAAAGGAAAACAGAATGCTAGAAACTGTCCAAAGAATAACCCCAAACCCAAACACCCACCAGCCACCGCCATGGGCCCTGGGGGGCTAGGCTCCCGAGAAACCTTGGGGGCTCTGGAATGAGAGCTGGGCCCAGATTGCAGACTGAGATAGACGAGGCCAGGCGGGGGTTTGGGGCAGAGTCCCTTGGTAAGGCCTGAGGGGCTCCCGGCCCCATGGAGCCACACACATAAAGATTCTAAGGCTGCCTTTGTTGCTGTTGGAGACTAGGAATTCCAGGCCAAAGTAATCTAACCGACCATGAACAGAATTAAGTTTCTGCCTCCCCCACCTCCCGACCCACTATGGGATTCATTTTCATGATTCTCTTTCAATGGTGTGAGCCTGTTTCAGAGAGCTGGAAACAGGCCCCATGTGGCTGCGCAACGCCAAGAATCTGAGGCTTCCCTGCAGCCCACCAGGGCCACCATTGCTGGTCACGTCTGGCCAGAACTCTCCGGGAATGTCAGCTCTCAGCAGGACCAGCAGACTCTCAAAGCACGCTGTGATTGCCCGAGCTCCCTCTGAGCCTATCCATTTCTGCTGTGTTCCAGGCACTGGTTACACACTATTTCAATAATCCCAGAGGAGGAGGTACCATTGTTATCCCCGTTCTGCAGATGAAGAGATGGGGTGGGTGGTTGTGGTGCTGTTGAGGTTGTCATTCATCCAAGCTCATTTTCCCAAGTGTCTTGGACTGACGAACTCTTAACAACCATAATACCTGCCCCAAAGCTGAGTATTTCAAAGTATGTATATATTTTTTGGTCATCTTTAAAACAGGGCGATGGTGACTAATACCTCTTTGAAGGCCCAGCTGAGTTCTCATATTCTCTTTGATGGGGTTAAAGAGTTTTACTTCCACGGCTCCCCAAAGGCAGCCAGGGCTGGTGGGGCAGGTAAAGGGGGGTGGGTGGGAAAGCCTCCCCTACATCCTGGAAACATGCCTAGCAGAGAAAAGCCTTTTCTAATGAATGTTGGCTAAGCAGAGTGGCCACTGAGCAAATATCCTGAATGGGGGCTTGGTTGATGCTAGGGCCGAGGGCCACTCACTGGGAGATGGTCAAGCCGGGGAATGTCAAGCTCTGGGAGTTGAGCAAACACATATCCTTGGGACTCCACATTCCTCAGCCTGCAGCCTGGGGCCCAAACCCACCAACGCGCCCCAGCATTGTCCAGCAGTGGCCTGAATTAGCCAAGGGGCAAGATCAATATTTGCTGGTACATATTGGGTCCCACCTCCGGCAGCATCTGTATTTGGACAGTGCTGCCTCCCACTGCCCAGCATCTTTTCCCAAATGCACTCAGGGCCCAGCAGGTCTCCACAGGGTGGTGGTCACTGAACTTGGAGGCTGAGGATTGGGGATAACTCTGGTGGGATTTCTCATTGTGTCTGACCTCAAACCTTTCCACGTATTTCAGAATCAGGAAAATCATGCAGGGAAGAGTCTAAAAGGATCTCTGGGAGCCTAGCCCAGGGACTGTGTGGAGACCATGATGGTTAATATGGGTTATCCTGGGAGGAGTCATCTTTGATTCCTCTTCTGTCTTTCTAATCCACTCACCCATCCACACATCCAATATTTATTAGACTTTCTCTACCATCCGCTCACCCATCCATCCACCCACCCATCCACGCATCCAATATTTATTAGATTTTAAATAGCTCTGTCAATCTGTTTTCTTCCCAATTGTCTCTGGCCCTACCCAAGCTTAAGCCCCTCTGGCCTAGACAACCATAATAAGACTTCTAACTGGGCTCTCTGTTTCCCACCTCTTACTCTGCAATTATTCTCCAAGTTGTAGCTAGAGTGGACTTTATGAATCACAAATATGATCACATCTCTCCCTGTTTAAACCTTGCAATGGCTCCCGCTGCCTGCAGGAGCAGGCAAGCCTAGTTCCTTAGATGGCTTACAGAGAGACTATAATGATTTCATTACTGTTTCTTTCTCCCTCTAGTCTCATTCTGGCCTATCTCCCACAATTCATATGATATAGTAAGTTACAAGCAGAGCTTTGGGGTCAGAAAGACATGGGTTTCAACTCTGCTACTTACTAGCTATGTCATTTTGGGCAGGCCACTTCAATTTCTGAACCTCTGTAAAATGAGGATGGTCTCCTGGGTTTGGAACTAGGAAAATATATGTCAGATTCTTAGCACAATGCCTACTGCCTAGAGTTGGCAAGGTCAGTCATGCTACCTCTTGGGAAGGGGTTACTAGGAAAGGGTGTGAATGACTTACCCTCCTTTGGTCTCTCTCATGAGGCTTTTGCAGTCCCTGTTCTCTTCCTTCAGCTGATCTGAGAGTCTGGTTCTGTTTTGATCAGGGAAGGAAGGTATTGCGGATGATGCTTCGGGCATCTGAATTAAGGCTTTTTTCCTTTGAGGTCATAATATAATCAAGATGTAACTGGAGCAGAAAGTTTTATCCAATCAATGAAACTAAATCACTTTGCTAATTGCTTGGAATAAGTCATAGTCCTCTGCGATTTCATGGTGAGGGTCTCAAATCAGAGTGTAGGGTGCCACAAGCCACTTTAGCAAGTAATAATGACACTAACAAGGTGCTTTAGGCCCTGCTAGGGAAGTGACCTTGCAATTTGCATTTTGCATTTAGAGCAAATAAAGCTGAAAGAGGGAAAGTAGTTCACCAAAGGTCACAGATAGGCAGTAACAGAGGTAGAATTCAAGGGCAGGCTCTGCCCTCTCACCCTTGAGCCAGTTTGCATTTTGTTTGGTGTTTGTTTATTGAAGTGTGTAGTATTTTATTTAAAAAGGCAGCTTGTATAGGTGGTGAGAGGTAGGGGAGAGAGTGTGCCTTTGGAGTCACATGTAAAAAAGTTTGGAGCTCACATTTTTCAAGTGAATAGCTGTGTGATGTAGGGCAAGCTGTTTACCACCTCTGAGCCTATTTCCTCATTTGTGAAATGAGGGTAATAGGCCTTCTCGGGATCATCAGAAGATATGATATAAAATGGCTCAGAGTACCTTGCACAGTACTGAAACTTCAGAGGCCCTTAGACTGTGGTTCATGTGGGTTTTTGAATAAGACTGGGTTTTGTTTAAACTTTTTTATTTAAGATGAAGACGAGTACAGAGAAATCTAATAAATACCTATGTATTTGCTACTGAGAGTTAACACACATTGATCTTCCACTATACTTGTTTCCCATATTTTTTTAAAAGATTGACCTACTACTATATTTGTTTCATATGTTTTTTAAAAACAAAATGTATAATCGTAAGTTCCCTTGCCCCTCCTTAATCCCAGTCCCTTCTCTTCTCCTCCAGAGGCAATCACTTCTGAGGCTGGAGTGTATCCTTGTCTGCATTTTTATTCTTCTATTACATGCACATATGTGCATAAACAGTATGGGATATTGTTCTGTTTTTAAATTTGCATAAGTAGAAGACTGCACATATTGTTCTGATTTGCCTTTTTAACCCGATTATTATCTAAGTAAGATTTACCCTTGTTGACACACATAGGTCATCCATTCTAACAGCTGTCTAGTATTTCACTGCGTGAACATAGTATGATTTGTTTATCCATTTGTCCACTGCCATGGATGGAATGCTTGTGTTTTCCCAAACTTCCTATGCTGAGATGTGATGGTAATTGGAGATGGGGGCTTTGGGAAGTAATCAGGTCATGAAGGTGGAGCCCTCATGATAGGATTAGTGCCCTTACAGGGAAAGACACAGAGGGCTTACTTCCTCTCTCTTCCACTTTGTGACAGCACACCAGAGGACAGCCATCTGCACACCGGACGAGGGCCCGCACCAGAACTTGACCATACCTACACCCTGATACAGCACTTCCCAGCTTCCAGAACTGAGAAAAATCAATGTCTGTTATTTAAGCCACCCAGTTTGTGATATTCTGTTATAGCATCCTCAGTGGATGAGGGTGCTTGCAGATGAACAATGCCCAAGACCCTGGCCCCTAGTTTTTCACTGTGCTGTCATGAAGAAGAGAGACGTGAGGAGAGGAGAAACTATTTTCCCTGGAAGGATGGACAAGCCAGTTTCTAAGCATGAGATGGGACTCAAAGAAAGGCCCCCGAAACGGTGTTCAGCCTGGATGAGTGGCACAGAGATAGCTCCCTTTCTGCCTACCATGTAAGCGGGGTCTGCGGGCAGGACCTCTGCCCACTTCCAGGCACCCCTTCCACACACACTGTGGAGTGCTTCCTGCCCCTACTTTGGGGTCTCTCTGCCTCCCTTGCTGTGGATCCTGCTTTACCCTCTGCTGTCCTACTGCTGCCATGGTGCTTGGCACATAGTATGTGCTCAGTAAATATTAGTGAGTGAACGCATAAGAGTGTGAAGCGAAAATGAACGAGTGTGTGAATAATGAAAGGGCTGGGTGGATGAATGCAGTTAGTTCTTGGATTTAGGATACGTTTGGGCTTAGAAAACCATCTCCTTCAACTTTGAGAAGGCATTTTGAGGTGGACTGAGAGTCCCAGTCCCTGATTCTAGGCCCAGCTTTGCCATCGTAGGACATAGCATGGTGCGTAGAAAGGCTCAGATTTTTTCCAGTCATGATGTCCTGATGGTCTAAGTGGACCACTTCACTACAACCATGCACCCAGCCTCAAGCTCTGGTTACACACTGTCCACACACAGCCTCTCATTTTTCAAGAGCACAGTCTGGGATGAATTCCTTGCTCACCACCTATGGTAAAAGAGATTTATTACTCCCACAAACTCTTTTTATCTTACTCCTTTTCAGAGACTTTGATAGATCTTTATCTTGATAAATGATGAGGCCTGGGCCCCGCAGGCAGAGAGAGAGGTGAGCGGTAAGATGTGAGCCTGGAAAGGAAAAGGAAAAGGAAAAGGAAAACGTACTAGAGGCTGTCAGCCATTGATGTGCAGGAGAAGCTGTCACTCAGAGCTCCTCCACAGTCAGCTGAGAATAGCTAAATAGGAGGTTTTTTGACAGTTTCAGCAATGGTCCAACAACGTGCCAGGGGACTGCAGTAGCACTGCCTTCGGTCCTTGAGCCTGTTGGGGGATGGCCTTTGCAGCCAAGCAAACTGTGGCCTCTGTTCACCTTTATGTTTTGGAGTTGACCATCATAAAGGCACCTTCTGCATCTAAGTGGGCAGTCTTGGTGCATCGCAAGGATTTTCCTGAAGTGGATTCCCCTTCCCTCAGCCCCTGGGCCTTTAGCAGGTGTTCCCTAATCAGAGAAACCCTGGCATCGTGGACCCTCCCCCTTCCTGAAGCCACTCCCAGAGCTAGGTGCCTGAGCTCTCATCTTCTTAGCCTGCACACTTGACAGGTGCTCCTGTTTAGGCACAATGAGCCGGGCCAGCCATGGTTGCTGCATTATCTCTGCCCTACCATGTGCCTACCTAGCAACCTCCTATGCCTCCTTCCAGGCACAGAACCATAGACTTCTCCTTGGGGAAGACTTCCCTGATCTCATGGGCAAGGAGGTTAAGGCCCCCTTCTCAGTACCTACCTCTGGGTGTCCCTCTGAATTCCTCCTGACTGCTGTGCCGAGGTCTGTCTGTTCACTTGTCTGTCCTTTCAGCTGACCTCCTAGGGCATCATTCTGATCGACGTCAGTTTCCCAGGGCCCTGCCCAGGCTGGGCACAGAGAAGGCCTCCAAGAATGACGAAAGAGTGAGGGAGTGAAGGAACTCTCCCCGGATCCCACTCCTACTTCTAGGTGGTCTACTCCCTGGATGTAGCCACTGGCCCTTGCTTCTCTTAGCATCATTTTGACACACAGGAAGTCCTCATTTAGCAGTAACTGCTAATAATGTCTGTGTGCAAGGCCTGTGCCAAGCACTTTGTATCTTAGTTAATACAGTACCTTCCTCACCCCTTATCCACAGTTTCACTTTCCATGGTTTCAGTTACTTGCACACAGCTGAGCACACACAATAAAATATTTTGAGAGAGAGATAGAGATTCCATTTGCATAACTTTTATTAAAGTATATTGTTATAACGGTCCTATTGTATGATTAGTTATTGTTGTTAACCTCACTGTGCTGAATTTATAAATCATACTTTATCATATGTATGCATTGGAAGAAACAGCATATAGTGTTTGGTACTATCTGTGGTTTCAGGCATCCTCCGACAAGGGGCGACTACAATAGTCATTCTTTTTTTTTTTTTGAGACGGAGTCTTGCTCTGTCACCCAGGCTGGAGTGCAGTGGCCGGATATCAGCTCACTGCAAGCTCCGCCTCCCGGGTTTAGGCCATTCTCCTGCCTCAGCCTCCGAGTAGCTGGGACTACAGGCGCCCGCCACCGTGCCCGGCTAGTTTTTTGTATTTTTTAGTAGAGACGGGGTTTCACCATGTTAGCCAGGATGGTCTTGATCTCCTGACCTCGTGATCCACCCGTCTCGGCCTCCCAAAATGCCAGGATTACAGGCTTGAGCCACCGCGCCCAGTCTTCATTCTTTATTTTATTTTATTTTTTTGAGACAGGGTCTTGCTCAGTCACCCAGGCTGGAGTGTAGTGGTACAATCATAGCTCACTGCAACCTGAAACTCTTGGGCTCAAGCAATCCTTCCGCCTCAGCCTCCTGAGTAGCTGGGACTACAGGCATGTGCCACCATGACTGGCTAATTTTAAAATTTTTTGTAGAAACAGGGTCTTGCTATGTTGCCCAGGCTTATCTCATACTCCTGGCCTCAAGTGATCCTCCCCACTTGGCCTCCCGAAATGTTGGGATTACAGGTGTGAACCACCACAGCTAGCCATACTGTATTTGTAATAGCCTTACACAGTGAAATTTATTAATCCAGTGTAGGATAATGAGAGTAAGCCTCAGCAAAGGGAATGACTTCCAAGTTTCCCACAGCTAACAAGTCAGGATTCAAACATGACTGCCTTGCCCCTGAAGTCATGTGCTTGAACTCTGCCTCATCCTGAATGGTGGTAGGCAGCCAGTGTTGCTGTCTCTTCCAGAAGCCTGCCAGATAGGAAGAGGCCTTTGCCCCACTAGAGTGGCTGAGTCTGCAGATGCCTCTAGAGAAAGGTCCTCAGGCTGGCAGCCTGGTGGACTAGTGGGATAACTGGGCACAGCAGAGAGCTTCTGTCTGGGCATGGGAACCGTGGTGGCTTAGTCAAGGTGGGCAAACCTGTCTGCTCCTTAAATCAAATCCAGTCACAGTTACCACCCCTCCTCATTCACATACATATACTCACAGGCTGGTCTTTGAGCCTGCTTGGGGGTGGTCTTTGCAACCAAGCAAGTTGTGGTCTCTGCTCAGTTGGCAAGGAACAGAGGGGTACTCGTTGAGATTATCATTTTCTGGGACACAAAGCTGCCCCTCTTGAGGCTAGCATGGTGCTTCATTCCAGCAGACTGCAGCTTTGCAGGCCTGACCCTTTTGTTTTCCCCATCCTTCCTTTCTTTTTCCTCCTCCTGCCCTCTCTAACCCATCTGGCTGCTCCTCCCACCTCTGCCTTTCTACTGACTTTGCTGTGGTCTGGTGGTTACCCAGAGCCAGCCAGCCACACACTGGCTGGGAAATGGATGGGGCTAACCAGGGACTCACCTGGCCTTGGTGGTTCATCTGAGCTCCAGCTGGACCCCAACCCTGTACTCAGAATCAGCCCCGTAGCCCTGTCTACCCCACACCCTCCCTTTATACTTCTTCCCAACAACTGTGTCTAAGGATAGGCTCATGTAGCCCCTGGGCATTACCTGCCTTAGTTTTGACTTGTAGAGCTCTGGCCACAGAATTCAGAAGTCTTTCTGCAGCAGTCCCTTTCTGGCCTGACCCTGGAGTTTGGGGAGGTTTCTGCATGCACCAGCAGGCATGTGGCCAGAGCATGCCTTAGCTGCTGCTCGTCATGGTGGAAGAGGCAGTGATCATATCTCCTGGCTCAGAGTGGCCCCCACTTCCCCACCATCTCCACCTGCCCAAATCAGACCAGTCTGACAAGTGTCTCCCCAGCTTCTCCCTTGAGGATGAAGTCCTTAGCACCTTCCAGCCTTGGCACTTCTATCACAGGACTGATCTCATTCTATTTTGTATGATAATGATCACTCCTCACATCGACAACTCTTCATGGTTAACCAAACCCTCAGATTCAGAAGCTCACTAAGCCCTTACTGCAACCTGGTTAGTCCTGTTGACAGATGTGAAATGAAGCTCAGGGAGGTGAAGTATCTTGCCTAAGATCACCCAACCGGAGATGCAGTGGAACCAGAGTGTGAATCTGCCTGGTCAGACTGCATTACCTTGTGTGCCTCCCAGATGCTAGACACAGTGCAGGTACCAGGGCTGTGATGGTGGACAGGGCAGGCATTGGGCCTTGATGTCCTGAAACTTTCATTCCTGGAGAACTAAATGCTGACTGATTTAAACAGACTCAAATCACCACCTCCACTCCTTCATTCCTGCTGTTTCCCTCTCTTAAAACTCTCCTTCAAATTCCTGAAGGTTGCTTTCTCCAAGAAGTCTTTCCCACCTAGTTGTTACTAAACACTCACCCTCTTCCAAGCTACCACAGCTGCACAAGCTCACCCTGATGGTGTGCAGCCATTACTGTGACCTATGTGAGTTGGGTCTACCTGAACATCTCTGTCTCCTCCTTCCCTTTGTCTCTTAATGAGTGTCTCCTGGCATAGGACTGGACACTCAGAAAATATGTCTCACAGACTACCCAGGGGCTTCAGTCTGCTTGAGAAATGGTCCCAGGTGCCAAATCCCTGTTACAAATGACATAGGGACCTGGGTGAGTCCTGGATTCCTGAATGACTTTTCTCCTCTGGGCCCCAGCATCTTATTAGTAAAATGAGGGTGTGCTATGGTTTGAATGTGGTTTGTCTTTGCCAAAACTGATGTTGAAGTTTAATTGCCAGTGTGGCAGTATTTGGAGGTGGGGCCTAGTCAGAAGTGTCTTGGTCATGGGGAGTCTCTCATGAATAGCGTGGTGCCATTCTTATAGTAATGAGTTCTTGCTGTCATGCGTTGTTACAAAGCAAGGTTCCTCCTTTCATTTGGTTCCTTTTGCACATGCCTGCTCCTGCTCTGACTGTTCACCATGTTATGATACAGTAGGAAAGCCCTTGCTAGAAGCCAGCACCATGTCCTTCAACTTCCCATCCTGAAAAATCATAAGCCAAATAAACCTTTTTTCTTTATAAATGACCTAGTCTCAAATATTCTGTATAAGCAACATGAAATGGACTAAAACAGGGTCTGATACACCAATGGAATGTTAGCCTTGGTGATCATCTCTTCCAATTCTCTTGTGCTACAGGGGAGGAGATGAAACCCAGATATATTTACTGGTTCCCAGAAGAACCAGGACTACATCTGGTCTGGCTTAGGTGACCTCAATAATCCCTTTTAGGTTTAAATTATTTGATTATCGATAGCAGTGGTTCTCAAATTAGGGACAATTTTGCTATTTCCCATCTCCAGGAGACATTCAGCAATGCCTAGAAGGCATTTTCGATTGCCACAAATGGTGGTGGGTTGTGGGGAAGCAGGGGGATGTTATTGGCATCTAATGAGTAGAGGCCAAGAATGTTGTAAAATGTCCTACAATGCACACGGCAGCACCCCTCCCCCAACAATGAATTATCCTTCCTAAAATGTCAATAATGAGAGGACACAGATAATTTTAATATCAGAAATAAAGGAGGGTACTTCCTACAGATTCCATGGACATTAAAAGGAAAATAATGAGCTACAACTTGATAACCTAGATAAAATGGGCCAACTCCTCAAAAGACCCACAATCTGCCAAGACTCACATAAGAAGAACTAGACAACCTGAATAGACCCATTTCTACTAAAGAAATTGGATCAATAATTAAGAATCTTCCAAAACAAAAGGCACCAGGCCCTGATGGATTCACTAGTGAATTCTGCCAAACATTTAGGAAAGAGACTATACCAAGTCTCTAAATCTCTTTCAGAACACAGAAGCAGGGGGATATTTCCTAGCTTACTCTGTGAGGCCTAACCTCAGCCAACCTCAAATCAAACAAAGACATTACAAGAAAAGAAGGTTACAGACCAATATTTTTCATGAATATAGATGTAAAAATCCTCAACAAAATATTAGCAAACCGAATCCAATAATGTATAAAAAGAATTACATATCACAACCAAGTGGGATTTATCTCAGGTATGCAAAACTGGTTCAATATTTAAAAATCAATTAATATAATTCATCTCATTGGCAGGCTAAAGAAGAAAATACATGTAGATAAAGTATTTGACAAAATCCAACACCCATTCATGATAAAAGCGCTCAGTAAATAGGAATAGAGGGGAAATTTTTCAAGTTGATAAATAATAACTACAGAAAATCTACAGCTAACATCACACTTAACGCTAAGAAACTTGAAGCTTTCTCACTAAGATCAGGAATAAAGCAAGGATGTCCCCTTTTATAATTCCTTTTCAACACAGTACTGGAAGTCCTAGCTAATGTAATTAAGAAAATGAAATAAAATATATACTTATTGAGAAGGAAGAAATACATCTTTTTTTCACAGATGACATGATTATCTATGTAGAAAATCTGAAAGAATTGTCAAAAAACTCCTGGAACTAATAAACAATTATAATAAGTTTGCAGGATACAAGATTAATATACAAAAGTCAGTAACTTTCCTATTTACCAGCAATGATGATGATGAACAAGTAGAATGTGAAATTAAAAACACAATACCATTTACATTAACACCAAAAATATGAAATACTAGGTATAAATCTAACAAAATATGCACAAGATAAATATGAGAAAAACTACAAAACTCTTATGAAATATAAGAACTAAAAGATGGAGAGATATTCCATGTTCATAGATAGGAAGACAATATTTTCAAGATGTCAAGCCTTCCCAATTTAATCTACATATTCAACACAATCCTAATCAAAATCCCACCAAGTTATTTTGTGACTATCAACAAACTGATTCTAAAGTTTATATGGAGAAGGAAAAGACTGGATAGTGAACACAATATAACTGATTCTAAAGTTTATATGGAGAGGGAAAAGACTGGATAGTGAACACAATATTGAAGGAGAAGAGCAAAGTTAAAGGAATGACAGTACTCAATGTCTTTTTTTTTTTGGAGACAAAGTCTTGCGCTGTCCCCCAGGCTGGAGTGCAGTGGCCAGATCTCAGCTCACTACAAGCTCTGCCTCCTGGGTTCACACCATTCTCCTGCCTCAGACTCCTGAGTAGCTGGGACTATAGGCGCCCGCCATCAAGCCTGGCTAATTGTTTTGCATTTTTAGTAGAGACAGGGTTTCACTGTGTTAGCCAGGACGGTCTCGATCTCCTGACCTTGTGATCCTCCCACCTTGGCCTTCCAAAGTGCTGGGATTACAGGTGTGAGCCGCTGTACCCAGCCGACAGTACTCAATTTCAAGACTTATTATAAAGCTACAGTCATCAAGACAGTGTGGTGCTGGTGAAAGAAAAGACAAATAGATCAAACGGAACAGAAAAGGGTGCCCAGAAATAGACTCACATAAATGTAGTCAACTAATCTTTGACACAGGCACTATGGCTGTCTTTTCAACAAATACCGCTTGAACAAATGGTCATTCACATGTAAAATAACGAATCTAGGCACAGACCTTACACTCTTCACAAAAATTAAGATAAAATGAATCACAGCCCTAAATGTAAAGCACAAAACTATGAAACGCCTAGAAGGTAACACAGGAGAAAATCCAGATGGCTTTCAGTTTGGTGGTGACTTTTTAGATAGGACCCCAAAGCATGATCCATGAAAGAAAGAATTGATAAGCTGGACTTCATTAAAATAAAAAATCTGGGCCAGGCTCGGTGGCTCAAGCCTGTAATCCCAGCACTTTGGGAAGCCGAGACGGGCGGATCATGAGGTCAGGAGATCGAGACCATCCTGGCTAACACGGTGAAACCCCGTCTCTACTAAAAAAGTACAAAAAACTAGCCGGGCAAGGTGGCGAGCACCTGTAGTCCCAGCTACTCGGGAGGCTGAGGCAGGAGAATGGCATAAACCCGGGAGGCGGAGCTTGCAGTGAGCTGAAGATCCGGCCACTGCACTCTAGCCCGGGCAACAGAGCAAGACTCCGTCTCAAAAAAAAAAAAAAAATCTGCTCTGTGAAGGATATTGCCAAGAAAACAAAAAGATAAGCTACAGATTGGGAGAAAATATTTGCAAAAGACTGATAAAGGACAGTTATTCTATATATATATGTATCCTATATATATGATATCTATATTATATATAGATATTTAAGAGTTATATATATATCTCTCTTAAAACTCAACAATAAGAAAACAAACAACCTGATTAAAAGATGGGCCAAAGACCTTAATAGACAACTCACCAAAGAATGTACAGATGACAAATAAATATATAAAAAGATGCTCCACATCCTATGTCATCAGGCAAATGCAAATTAAAATGACAATGAGATACCACTCAACTATCAGAAGGGCAAAAATCCAGAACATTGACAATGCCCAATGCTGGAGAGGATGTGGTGCAATAGGAACTCTCATACATTGCTGATGGGAATGCAAAATAGTACAGCCACTTTGGAAGATGATTAGGTCTTACAAAATTAAACACACTCTTACCATGTGATCCAGCAATCACACTCCTTGGTACTTACTCAAAACGTTGAAAACTTATGTAAAAACCTGCACACAGACCTTTATAACAGCTTTATCCATAACTGACAGAACTTGGAAGCAACCAAGATGTCCTCCAGTAAATGAATGGATAAATAAACTATGGTACATCCAGCCAACGGACTATTACACAGCACTGAAGGGAAATTGGCCATCAAGCCATGAAAACACATAATGGAAACTGAAATGTATTATTACTATGTGAAAGAAGCCAATCTGGAAAGATTAGTTACTATATAATTCCAACTATATGACATTCTGGAAAAGGCAACAAAACTACGGAAACAATAAAAAGATCAGTAGTGGCCAGATGTTGTGGGGAGGGAGGAAATTACCTGTGGAGCACAGATAATTTTTAGGGCAATGAAATAACCTGTATGATACTATAATGGTGGATACATATCCACCGTTTGTCCAAACCCACAGAATGTACACCACCAAGAGTGAACCCTAATGTAGTCAGCTAATCTTTGGACTTTGGGTGATATGTCAATGAGCTTAATCAGTTGTAATGAAGGACACATGTCCATCATTGGTGGACACGTGTCAATGAAGGTTCATCAGTTGTAACAAATGAACCACTCTGGTGGGAGATTTATAATAGGGGATGCTGTGCATGTGTTGGGCAGCAGGTGTACGAGAACTCCATACCTTCCTCTCAATGTTGCTGTAAACCTAAAACTGCTCTAAAAAAAAAAAAAGTATTACAAAAAGGTCAATAGTGTTGAGAAACTTTAGTCTACACTAAGGAAAATTATTCAGTTTTCTCAAACTTCGTCCTTGTGATATCTGTGGCCCTTTCCAGAGTGGTCTGAAGTAGCCTTAGTTTGCTTCTTAGGAACAGATGGTGCCTTACTGGGTTTTCCCCTTGGGTTAACTTTTTCTTCTCCTGCATCAGGCCTCCTAGGAGCCTCTCCCAAATCCACATGGCTGCCTGATGACATGCTGAGGGGCCTAGGTGGGGACATTGCTCCTGCTGTGGGTGGTAGTGGGGAGGGAGCCCTACTGCCTGAAAACTAGCCATCTGCCTGGAATCCCTGCCTTTCTCCTTTCTCTCTGTGCGTTGGGTGGATGATCAGGACTCAATTATCACAACAGCACCCAGGTTTCTCCTTTCTTGTCAAATAGCCACTTCTGAACCCTGCCCTGGATGGGCAGAGCCCCTGACTGCCCTCTGCCCTAGGCACACCACCACTGGCTGGACACCTGGCCTTGGCTTCTGCAGCTCTCAGATCGTGGGGGTTGGGGTGGGGTGGGGTGATCTCCCAGGGAGGCAGTTGGGACTCTGCAGAAAACCTGACTGCTGGCGGGAAAGGAGGTTGCAAAGGGTCCTCCCCAAGAACTGGGCACGAGGCCTGGGAATCTGCTCCCTTCTCTTCAGCAACACTCCTTTGGGAGTTCATTGCTCATTTCTGCCCTCAGCATCACAGTAGGGCCCAGGCCTCCTCTCCGCTTGCAGCTGGGACCAGGAAGTCAGGAGCAGGAAACGAGGCCCTGGTTTCCTTCTGGTTGGTGGTGTCTTACTCCCACCATTCCTTCCTCTGCTTGCTACTTCTATTTTACAAGCTAACCTAAAGGCCCCATTCCTCGCAGTACTGATTTATAGGGACTGACCTTCCACCCGAACACTGGGATATGGGGCCTGCCAGTGGACTCTTTACCTAGCCAACTAAAGCTTCTGACCAAATTTCACTGAAGGTTGAACAGTTACGTGGAATTTTGTTAGACATCTGATGGTTCACTTTTATGGAAAAGAATACAATTTCATAGCGTGGGCACTTGTCCCAGGGTTCAGGAAATACAGTTTGTGGAAATATAAAAGAAAAGTTAAGACACTGGATTCTCTGCCCAGCTCCAGAGAGGTTCTCATCCTCTTTCTGAGCTTCGTTTTCTCACTTTAAAATAAAGGGTTTAGTCCTGCAGGTTTCTAATGGCCCTCTGGCCTTGCGGTGCTTGTCACATCCTTCCAATGGCGATGATAATTCACACCAGACTATGGCTCTGAGTCAGACATGCAGACAAGTGACAGTCGCAGACACTGCCAGGAGGCAGAAGGATGTGACTGTGCACACAGTGGGTTTGGAATCAGTTGACCCTGGGTCCACATCTCAACTTTCCACTTATTCTCTGTTGCCCAGGCAGGCTTCTCCATTCCTCTGTGCTTCAGTCTCTTCACCTGTAAAGGGAGCGACTCAGGATTGCTTTAAGGATTAAAAGTCTGAACATAAGGCTCTAGTAGAGTGCATGAATAAGTACTTTGACTATTGTTTATCATCATCACAGGCCAAAGAGCATATTTGCACTGCCAATGTATTCTGCTCTGTGAGCAAGCAGGAAGGTGAGCCCTGTGCATGTGCTCGGCAGCCCCTAGTCTGAAAGATCAGCCTCGGCATATAAAACATCAGAAACAAGCAGGAATGTGCAGACTCAGGCTCTAAAGTCGATGTCCGAGGGACTCTGTCCCTTAGAAGTCAGAGTCCAAGTCCAGGGAGGCAGACACAGGACAAGTATCTCAGTTCAGAGCTGGCTAAGATGGTCAAGAGCAAAGAGCAAATTTCTCTATTAAAAGGGACCCTTTAATTCCTAGGAGATTAGAGAAGGCTCAAGAGATATAATTTGACTTTAGGCATCCTGACCATTTCTCTACACCCTACCCTTTTTCAGAGGGTCACTGTGAGGCCACGGGGAAGCCCCTCCTGACTGCTTCCCACGCTCTGAGAGAGAAGACACTGGCTCAGTTTCCTTGATGCTTCTGAACAACTGAGTGCCCAGCCAGGACAGCGCTCCCTGTTTGCCAACCCTACTATCACCAGCGCAGACTTCCCAAACCCTTCCTAGTCTACGAGAGTCCTGGAAAATTCCCAAGGCACGTGCTGGAATGAGAGTGAAGGATAAGCCAGAGGAGGCCCCTTGGCTGTGTTCCTCCTATGTTGTAGAACTTGGCTGTGCCTGTGATGCAATTCAATGGTTGTGCTCCCCCTCGGACCCCTCTCCATCCCACTCAGCCCGTCCAAGCCTGTTATTCCCTGACTTTCTAACAAACACCCAAATGAAGGCAGGCTGAAAGGCCTTGGCGGCCCCAAGGTCTAGAAATGAGCTGTTAATAGATTTCAAAGGCCCAGATTTGATTGCAAAGCTGCAACCAGCTAGACCCCCATTCTCAGGCCCTGTCACAGCCAATCCGCCCCTTACCTGCCGGTAGGAGGAGGCTGCACTACACTCAGACATACAAACTTCACAGCCACCCACCTGTCTCCTGCAAGGAAGTGAAATGTGTAATGACAACTGCATTTATAGCGCTGCCCTGGGTTGTGGACCAGATGCTCTAAAATCACTTCGCAGTGGTTTGCAGGTTTGCAGTGGCACATCTGCTTACAAATGAGAAAACATGGTCTTTAGCCAAGAGGGAAGGCAAGAATGTTGGTCCTTTTCTAGCCTGTACCAACATCTGGGCTACCATATCTACATCTTTTTCTACAAAGTGGGAAAAAAAAATGGTATGGCATTAGGATATGAAAGTAGGAGCTGGTGGTGGTAGGAAGGGAGGAAACTGATAAAAATGCAACAAGGTATGGGCTGCAATGTGCTGCTTCCTCGTGGGTGACTTGAGTCAAGTTAGCCAGCTTGTCTGAGTTTCAGAACAGGCTGCTAGGAGGATTAAATATGATAATGTTCGCAAAGTACTTAGCCTTACATACACTGGCTTCCTTCCATTCTTCTGGAAGGAAGGAGAGAAGGACCGAGGGAGTGAAGAAAGAAAATGGTGATCCCTTCCAAGGACAGGCAAACATGCCCAATGGACATCAGAAGTGTAAAACTGTGTTTTTGCAGCTCCAGAATAACTTTCTTGTGACATTTGGGGTTTTAATGGATTCCAGAAACCTGAAAGTCTCTCTGCAGTCAGAACAGGATGTTTAACTTTCGTCCTTTATGAAAAAAAAAAAAAAAAAGATGCACTCACTAATCTCTTCATTCACTGGAAATACGTGGGAAACAATGAGAAATGGGCTCAAAAAAGCAAACGTGAAATGTGCTATTTTAAAATACTAGCAACCAACAGAGTGTTGCAAAATGTGGCTGGAATCAATAACAAAACTTTTGGAGATGAATCATTGAAATCGATGCTTTATCAGGGCTAAAATGCTTGGGAAGCTCCAAGTTTGGAGGCCTGAAATGGAATTTGGACTTCCTTTATTACCTCGAGGACAGGAAGAGGACATACATTTGTCAGAAAGGAGTAGGAGGTGAACTTGATTGCTGAAAAACACCATCTCCTTGTTTGTTTCTCTTGAATTCCTACCTAATGTGAAATGAGGAAAAGGGAACTATTTTACAGAAAACTTCAATGTGGAGAAACTCAGAAGTCCCCAAGCACCATTGGCGTTTGGTATCTAGAGGGACAGGATCATTCTTCAATTTAAAATGACAGGAATTCCTGAACTAGATGCTTTATGAAGCCAAGGCCTGTGTTGACTTTAGATATCACTATTTCCAGAGCCTAACCTAGCATCTAACATAGGCTGGTAAACACTTTTCAGTGAAGAAAGAAAGGACAGAAGGAAGACAGCAAAGGACGAAGGAAGGACAGAAGGAAGAGAGAATGAGGTCATGGTTGGGACTCTGTAGACTCTAAAGCAGGGGTGCCCAATCCCGGGTCATGGACTGGTACACGTCCATGGCCTGCTAGGAACTGGGTCACACAACTGGGTGAGTGGTGGGCAAGTAAGCGAGCATTACCGCCTGAGCTCCGCCTCCTGTCATATCAGCAGCACCATAAGATTATCATAGGAGCAGGAACCCTATTGTGAACTGCGCATGTGAGGGATCTAGGTTGCATGCTCCTTATGAGAATCTAATGCCTGATGATCTGAGGTAGAACAGTTTCATCCCTAAACCATCCCCTCCACCTCCTTCACCCTAGACCGTGGAAAAATTGTCTTCCACCAAACTGGTCCCTGGTGCCAAAAAGGTTGGGAACCACTGCTCTAAAGCATGGTCCAGATTTGGGGTATATCACTCTACTCAAGTGCAATCTGCCTAGAAATGTAAACGAATTTTGAATTGTGAGACTTCACCTTCCCCAGCTTGGCAAGTACCCACAGTCATTTTTGTAAAAACTGAGATATTCATTTGTTGGTAAACTGGGGACTTTTCATCCCAATAGTCCCTTCTTGGGTCCTCACTCTGGACTATGCCCATGAGCATCACAGAGCAGTCAGAGAAAGGTTTGATGCCTCTGGGAAGGTTCCCCTAATTGGTCCCCTTCTTCTTTCCTCCCTCCCTCCTTCCCCCAAAAGAATTAGGCTCATCCTCTATCTGTGCTTCCCCCATAAGAATTCCATGTCATGGAATTGTCTCTTAAAGTGTTCATTTCTCCCACCTTGAGGGTAGGAACTATCTTAACACATTACATTCATATATATACATGTGTACATATATACTAAACCATTCATATTAAGTTGGTTCTCAATAAAATTTTACTAAATAAATGGACAGATATTGCTGATTAGCAGGAAAAAGAAAAGGAAAAGTCTCAAGACTTGTTGAACCTAAGACAAATAAAAATAGTTTCTGATTTCCAGCAATAGGTCTGCAATGCACTGGAAAGGAAACTCATCGTAACGACCAAATCAGTCAGCAACAATAGGTGTGATCACCGGTTTAAGCAAACATGTGCCATGGTGGTCCCCAAAAGAAGATGATGCTGTGATGGCATGTGTCTTCCTCAAAGGGCACCCTGTTTTCCATTCTGGATATCTGCAGTCTCCTAGGTTCAGAGATCCAGCAAGGGGAAGCAAGGACTAGTTTGCCAAACCTTGGGGCTGGGACTAGTTATTGGCCAGGGTTACTTCCTCTTCATCAAGGGAGAGGGCAGAGAGAGGGCAGGAAAAGAAGGCTTGAAGAACCTATTTCTAAGGCTCAATAGCCATCAGATAGTGCAAAATCGCATTGCTTTTGAGCACAGGAGAGCTGAATCAGAAACACATGGCAAATTCCCTCCCAATCACAAGTGGTTTGGGAAATCAAGGCAAATCACAAGCAAAGAATATTTGGAAGCCACGGAGGCAGCTGGGGCTGGGTCCCAGCAGTTGTGCTATGGAAGGGGTATGAGGGTGGTGGAGAGGGAGATTCTCGGCAGACCTAATCCATCAGACCAACAAGAAAGTGGGAGCCCTGGGTATCAGTCAGGATCCAATCAGGAAACCACACAGTAATTTGAGCAGGTGATACCTGGCACACCTAGCGTCCCAAGAGCTGGACTGAAGATCCCCATTTCTCACCTTGAATAATGATTGCCTTTGCCTAACTGGCAAGGAAACCTGCAGCTAAACATTTAACATTTCACCAATCAATGTGTTATCTGGTATTTCCTGTACTCCCATCCCACCTGTGACTACAAGGGAGCAGCAGGTCTTCATCTCAGAATGGAAGTAGAGATGGGAGTTAGAGAGGGGAGCCTGGAGATCAGTGGATAGATCACTCCCTATTAGAGATGCAGACCTGAATCCAGCTCTGATGACGATAAACAACACAGCACGATGATGTTCTTGCATTACACAGAGAAAACTGATGGGAATTCTGTGTTGGTGGTAGCTGCAGAACAATTTACAGCTATGAAGCACCTCCACAACTAGCTGGGGGCTCACAGCCTCACCTCATCTTCCTCAATTCCCCACACCCCTTCCACCCAGCCTCAATCAGAATGAATATTTCTCCCAGGCACCCACCTATGTCTGTCTGTGTCTTTATGGTGGCACTTGTCATCATGTATCAGGATTAGTCATGCACACGTCCCCTTCTGTCTTGCAGCACACATGGAAGGAAGGAAACATGCACACAATTGCCTACATTGCCTATCTCAGGCCTTGTGCTTGTGTTAGTGACACAAAAGTGAATCAGCTGTGGTTCCTGCCCTCAAATGGCTCAGGGTCTAGTGTGGGAGACAGACATGGGAGGAGGTACATCACAAGCCAGCATGACCTATGTTAAATGGGAACAAAGTGCAGCAGGAAGCCTGACTAGGACGCGATGGACTCTTACATTTAGTGTGTCAGGGAGGATGGGTCAGTTTGAGCTAATCTTGAAGGACAATGGGATTTTCTAGGCAGATCAGACCAGGAAGAGCATTTAGGCAGGGAGAAGAGCACACGAAGAATGTGGAGGCACTGAATTTTATAAAGCATCAGGACCGCAGGGAGACATTCCTTTGGGTTATAGCATACAGCATAAAAATAATCATCATCAGGGTAATAATGATAGCTACACCTACATCTTTTCTTGTTTTCTATATGCCAGACTATTCTAAGTGCTTCACATGTGTTAACTCTTCTTAATCCTCACAAACAAGCCTATGAGGTAGATAATATTATTCCCATTTTACAGTTAAGGAAACTGAGGCACAGTCACTTGCCCAAGTAGTGACTGAGAGTTATGAGAGTTACAGGGTGGAAGCTAGAGAGGTGGCCAGGAGCAGGAGAATGTGCTTGGGTGAACTGCAAAGGACCCAGGAAACCCCAGCATACCTGCTGTCAGTGTGGCCCCTCCCAGCACCTGCCCTACCCTCAATCCCTGCAGTAACCAGAACCAGACCTGGATTGGAGTTTGAAATCTGATAGGAGGCAAGTTGGCTCAGAGCCAGCAAGGAAATTCATTCACTTCCAAAAACAAACCAGCCCCCACACCCACCCCGCCACACATAGACACTGGATGTCTACTGAACAGAATGACTTGAAGCCCTGAATGAACCACCCTGAATGGCTGCCCAGGGAATGGAACCCTTTTCATCCTGTGGGCTGGTTCCTGCAAGGCTCATACCTGCCATTCACACACTCAGAGCCAGAGATGACTGGGACAGGTGGGAAGATGTGTTGGACGGAGCTGACCCCTGCCCACTTCACAGGTAGGGAAAGCGAAGCCCTGAGAAGGCAGTGGCTCCCAGTGAGCTGGTTAGAGACAGAGCCTGCTTAAGGATCCTGGTGCTCTGACCTCCATTCCAGTGCTCTGTCTTTACATCACTCATCCATTTCCTCCTGGCCCCGCAGGAAGTCATTAGCTCTCTACACCAGCAACACGGGGATCTTGGTACAAACAATGGCCAAATGGCCTCTGCAGTAATCAGGGACTTCTCCAAGGAGGGAGAAGGACCAAGTGGGTCAACAGGTGCCTGTGCGTCAGTGCACTGGTGCCCTCCCAAGGGATATCTGGGATATGAGTCATCTCGCATCTGCCCTGGGGAACAAGAGTCTATTAATGAGACCTTGAACTCTGGGCTCCTGCAAAGCAGGGCAGTTCCAGGATGGACCAGGTCTGTGATGTGCTCAGGATGTGTGATGTGTCGGTCTGATGCACCTCAGGAGGAGAGCAACATGCAGGGTCATGGTAGCGCTAGTCTCATCCTCTCTGGGGCCCTATGTCTGTGGGCTCAGACCTATTTTGCATCTACAGTCTAATTCACTCCAGTCCCTCTGGACCTGTGTCTGGCCTCCCAGGACGAGATGCCACTCCCTTTCTGGGTCATGGCTCAGGCTTGTAAGTCAGGCTGCTGTGGTTTCAGATGACCTTGAGCAGGCTGCTTGTATTCCTTAGCCTCATACACCCCACTGGCTGCCACTCTCCCTGCCACCTCTGGGAGACTGAAAAGAATCAATGAATGGAGGAATGGATGGATGGATGAAGAGGTAAAGGCCAGGCCCCGCAAAGAACAGGGGCAGTGACATAGCCAGCAGCCTAGGGTCCCAACTCCCATCCCAGGTATTGCATTTGCCTCTCCGGTTTCAACTCCCCATGTGCATGCGGGGAGGCAGCTGAACAGAAGTAGGTGGGCAGTTGGTATAGATGGGGAGAGAATGAAGATGGAGTGAGGGAGGGGTAAGGCCAAGAGAGAGTCAGAGAAGGACTGAGATGTCTGCTAAGAAGCTGTTCCATGAGAACAATCCTTATACATTATTTACCTTATCTTGGGGAGAATCTGGCTCCCTGGAGGCATAGGGAGTCCCTCGAGAAGACTAAGACTGGGTCGGGGGAAGGTCCAGGGAGTGGGGGGAAGGTTGGGAGTTTGAGGTGTCTGACCTGTGCATGGTGCTGCCTGTGGGGGCCCTCAGGGCTCTTGTACCTGACAGACAATGATATCTTCATCCTTTGGGGCTGCTATAATGAAATACTATAGATTGAGAAATTTATAAACAACAGGAATTTATTTCTCACTGTTCTGGAGGCTGGGAAGTTTAGGTCAAAGCGCTGGCAGATTCAGTGCCTGGTGGGGGCCCGCTTCCTGGTTCATAGATGGCGCCTTCTTGCCGTGTCCTCACTGGTGGAAGGGGCTAGCTAGCTCTCGGGGGTAGCTTTAATCCTATCATTAATCATTAACAGAATTAATCATTAACAGCATTAATCCTATTGTGAGGGCAGAGCCCTCACGACCTAATTACCTCCCAAAGGCCCCACCCTAACACCATCACCTTGGAGGTCAAGATTTCAACATATGAATTTTGGGGGATGGAAATATTTGGACCATAGCACTTCCCGCGCTTAGAACCTGAGAGAGGGATGAGGCTGGTGTGTGGCCCACCCAAGTACCAGTAAGGGAGCTTTTCCAGTGTGTCCACAATGTTGATGTTAGGTACTCTTTATTTGCCTCTCTTGACCAAATTGATGGGGTGGATATATCCATTTCTGGCTCACTGTCTAAAGAGCTCCAAACATACACTCTTTACAAGCAAAAGTCAGCAGGGGCAGCAGACAGCATGTGGCTGGGGTGAGGGCGTGTGCTACACAGAGAGAGCTCAGAGGGCCAGGACAATGAGGGAAGCAGGGCGTCGGCCGCATCATCTTCCAGATGTGTCTACACCACCAGATTTTCCTGTCTAGACCATGCGACTGATTTTCCACTCCCAGTGGAGATGGTCTGAACACGTGTCAAGCCATGCTTGGTGGCCCTGTGAAGCCTGAGAGGGGACCACACCAAGAATCTATTGTGCGCCAGGCCCTGGGGACTAGAACATTGTCCAGCACATTATTTTACTATTTCAGAATCTGCATGAATTAATACAAAGGACTAGACACCAAGAGTGGGTTTGGGAGTCATTCTGACACTATATAAAGTAGGTGTTTGCTTTTTTTCTCTCCTTTTAAGACAAAACACTGGCTTTCTATGTAAGAACATGGGTTATGAGAGGACACAGATGCTAGGGGCAAAAAGTGTGATTGGAGAACTTGCTGTCACTTGCCTCAAAGCCGACCATGGCCAGACTGTGACCCTGTCTCAGAGAAAGAAGACTGCCTGCCTAGCAGAGGTCAGGATAGAGTGTGTAACTTGTAAAAATGGAAACTTGCAAAGAAAGCCCCATCTCTACTGCAAGGGGTAAGTGGGTGAATTCCCAATGGGCAAGGTGGCCTAATAAGTGAGCAACCTGGGATCTTAGAAATAAAATAATTCAATTCTCTTCCCTAAATCCCAGATTATTTTATTTTTAAATTGATTAATTAATTTTCTTTCTTTTTTTTTTTTTTAAGAGAGAAGGTCTCCCTGTTGCTGGGGCTGGAGTGCAGTAGCAGGATTAGAGCTCACTGAAGCCTTGAACTCTTGGGCTTAAGGGATCCTCCCACTTCAGCCTCCTGACTGGTTGGGATGACTGATATGCACCACCAGGCCTGGCTAATTTTTTTTTTTTTAAGAGACAGGTTGATCTCTAACTCCTGGTCTCAGGTGATCTCCCTGCCACAGCCTCCCAAGTGCTGGGATTACAGGAGTGAGCCACTGTGCCCAGCCTGCACTCTCATTTTAGACAGGAGAAAACTGAGGTCTTGAAATGAGAAGTGGTTATTCTCGTCTCCTCACTCACTGCTTCTGAACCCAGGAGCTCCTCGACTCAGTCTCTCTTCACACACTTGCTCATAGTGACTTCGAGATCCTGGTGGGGTTTTGGTGACGGATGTAGTGCTTTCACCCAGGGCTCTACATGGGAGAAAAGATCAGTGCTGTAAGGCTCATGGGCTCAGATTGAGAGGTTTGGAATATGTCTCTAGGGCAGGCTGAGCTTTAGGTGTTAAAAGGAGATCAGCCCCTCCCAGATAGGAAACAGTCTGTTCCAAGTTGTTAAAAGCATGTCAGCACTCCATGGAGACTTCTTCCTGAGTACAGTGGAAGACTGAAAATTTCCTACTACAATAGGAGCTGAGGGTGTTCATTAGTATACACACACACACACACACACACACACACGTGAGAGCACACGCAGCAGCACTAGATATGCTGCCCTTAAAGCTGAAAAGTCCTAGATTTCAATAAGCTTTCTCTTAGGTTAAGAAGGACAAAGTGGGCTGGGCGTGGTGGCTCATGCTTGTAATTCCAACACTTTGGGAGGCGGAGGCAGGAGGATCACTTTAGCCCAGGAGTTCAAGACCAGCCTGGGCAACATGGCAAAACCCTGTCTCTACAAAACATATAAAAATCAGCTAGGCATGTTTGTGGTCCCAGCTACTCAGAAGGCTGAGGTGGGGGCATCACTTAAGCCCAGGAGATGGAGGTTGCAGTGGACCATGTTCGTGCCACTGCACAACACAGTGAAACTGTCTCCAAAAAAAAAAAAGAAGAAGAAGGAAAGGAAGGAAGAAAGAGCAGAAAAGAAAAGAAAAGAAAAGAAAAGGACAAAGTGACTCCTGTCTGCATGGAGGTCATTATACTTCCTCAATATCCCAAGTCCCCTGAGAGTTCTGATCCTGGCCTCTAGGTGAGCTCTCAACCCAGCCACAGACCAGTGCCGGCTCTGGCCACAGCCCTGGCCTCTATGCACACTCACATCTATTTATATTTGTGTTTCCCACTGAACCTTCCACGGTGCTTTGTGCTGCATCAGCACGTGATGTATATTTACAAAATGAACATGTGAAAGAACAGTGTCACAAACAAAGCCAAGACAGACAGATATACTTTTCCATAACCAAAGGGAATGGTGCTCCCTCCAGCCCACTGGAGGTCCCAGCCTCCCAGAACATCTACTCCACTACTCTACAGTAACAGGAATGAAAATAAATGTCTGGAGTCAGACAAGCCTGACTTGTCACTGAGCTGTGAAACCTTGAGCAAGCGCGTCACCCTCTCTAAGCCTCAGTTCAGTCAACTCAAGTGGGGAGCATAACCCTGAGATCACAGGGCTGCTGGGAAAAATCAAATCAAATAACTCATGGGAAAGAGAAACATAAACTCAAACATAGAACAGTGTGATGTCATCATTGCCCTGACTTGAGAGAACAAAGCACAGATCCAGTGAGGGGACTTCCCGTGGCAACCTGGGAACCATAACTGTCTCTGACTCCTGGCCCAGGGCACAGACTCTAGGTTAGCCAGCCAACCCCATCTCTGCAACATTAATCATTAAGTCAAAGGGTCAAGAGGCCTCTGGTTGGGAGACAGACTAAGTACCTAAAAGTGGAGCTTGTGTGTGATGGTGGGGAGGGGCTAGGATATCCCCAGACCTTCAGGATTCAGAGCTCTCTGGTGAAGAAGTACAGGTTCATGGAGAAGGAAGCCATAGCCCTGTTCCTCAGACGCCTACCTGCAACATGCCAGAAACTTCCCCTGGCCCAGCCGGGGACCCACAGCCTCCAGCAGGGTTGGGAGGGGTTCTGGGAGGGAGAGAGTGCTGCCCCACTCAGGGAGCACTGACAGCAGCAGGCAGCACTCATTCATGTCTCTGCTTACTCTTTAAATACGCATATACTAAGCACCAACTGTTTGCTAGGCACTGGGCTACATGCTAGGTCATTCATGCATTCATTCATCCACTCATCATTCCTTCAATAACAGCTGTCTATCGAGCTCTTCCTGTGTGCCAGGCACTGTGCCAGGCACTGCGGATCTGTAATCGTAGCTAGTAAGTCATGCATGGTCCCATTCGCATTAAGCCTACAGTCAGGTAAGGAAGACAGACAAATAAATATATGTTGCAAATTGTGATAAGTATCATGAAGGGATCAAATTGGAGGTGAGGAATAATGATGGGGACAGGAAAGAGGCACTCAGAAAGGGACATCTGAAAAGGACTCTTTGAGTTTGTGAAATATTAGCAGGGGCCCAAAGGACTAGAAGTCAGCTCTGTGTATATTTTGGCAATGGGGCCGGGGAGTGGGCAGGTGAATGTCTCAAGCACAGCAAACAGCCTGTTAACACTGTTGGGAAGACAGCTTGGTGTGTTAAAGGAGCTCACAGGAGGCCAGCTCCAGGGCAGCTGGAACAGAGGGAAGGGAGAGAGTGGCCAAGCAGGGGACGGTGGTCTACTCTAAGCGCATATCCAGCTCCAAATGGCAAAGGCTTGGGTCCTTTGAAAGAGACAAATACATCTGTGTCCTCCCTTACTTCCCTCCCTCCCTCTTCTGTCCCTTGAATAAATGATGGTACCCCATATTGGCAGGTGTTGTGAACACAGGGATTAGTGGAAAGCATCTGAAAGTATCTTGCCATCTCTATTAAAAACCATAACAATGTTCAAACTTTCTGAATAGCAGTTCTACATCTCAGAACTCACTTGAAGAAAAACACACTTTGGAGGCATGCAAAAATTACCTGAAGGGATGTGTGCAGCAGCATTTATACAACTATAAATAATCTAAAAGTCAATCATAGAGAAGTGATTTTAAAGAGATGCAGTCTTCTATAAATAAAATATTATGCAGCTACTGGCCGATTGCCTGAGGTTAGGAGTTCAAGACCAGCCTGGCTAGCATGTTGAAACACTGTCTCTAATAAAAATACAAAAATTAGCCAGGTGTAGTGGTGCACAACTATAGTTCCAGCTACTCGGGAGGCTGAGGCAGGAGGATCACTTGAACCCAGGACGCAGAGGAGTGAGCCCGAGATCACACCACTGCACTCCAGCCTGGACGACAGAGCAAGACTCCGTCTAAAAAAAAAAAAAAAAAAAAAGAAAGTGTTTGTGGTCAGGCGCGGTGGCTCACGCCTGTAATCCCAGCACTTTGGGAGGCCTAGGCAGGTGAATTACCTGAGGTCAGGAGTTCGAGACCAGCCCGGTCAACATGACGAAATTCCGTCTCTACTAAAAACACAAAAAATTAGCCGGGCTTGGTGGCGAGCACCTGTAATCCCAGCTACTTGGGTGGCTGAGGCAGGAGAATTGCTTGAACCCGGGAGGCGGAGGTTGCAGTGAGCTGAGATCGCGCCACTGCACTCCAGCCTGGGCGACAGAGCGAGACTCTCCCCTGCCCCCAACAACAACAACAACAAAAAGTCTGTAAAAGTGTTTTCAGTTAGTAGGTTATAATGAGACAACATGATGTGCCTAGACAGAAAGGATTACATTGTGGCAATTCACACAATGCAGCATCACACAGCCACCAACTAGAGGGGCCACCAACACGGGCAACATCAGGGAAGATTTTTAGTGACACGATAGTGAGTGAAAAAGCAAGTCTCAGACGTCTAAGCATGACATCATTCTCTCCTTAATGACGTCAAAAAAGCAGGCACGATCAAGCAATAGCATTTATATGACACTGCTATATTTTTAAAAATTAAAGGAATGAGAAATACAAAATCTAGAATTGAGTTATCTCTTGAGAGGCAGGGGCCAGGAGAGCAGGTGAGCATGTAGGTAAATGTGAGTTACTGATAAGATTTTAGTTCTTGGGTTAAGTGGTAGGTTCAGAGTTGTTTATTATGGTATTCACAAATAAACAAGCAAACAAGGAAAAAGAAATAAGGTTACGGGCAAGGCACAATGGCTCCTGCCTGTAATGCCACCACTTTGGGAGGCTGAGATAGGAGAATGGCTTGAGTTCAAGAGTTTGAGACCAGCTTGGGCAACATAGTGAGACCGCATCTCTACAAAATATATATATATATTTTTATTAGCTAGCTGTGGTGGCATGCACCTATAGTCCCAGCTACTGGAGATGCTGAGGTGGGAGAATCACTTGAGCCCAGGAGGTTGAGGCTGCAGTGAGTTGTGCTCGTGCCACCACACTCTAGCCTGGGTAATGAAGTGAGACCTTGTCTCAAAAAAAAAAAAAAGTTTATGCATAGATGATAGTATGACATGTAGGAAGCATTATGATGAAAAATATTCACCAGTATATGGCCTACTATCAATTTTATTTTAAAAATACGCATACATATAAATATATAATCATGGGCCACATACTGATGTTTTGGTCAATACAGTCCACATATGCAACAGTGATTCCATAAGATTATATTTTTACTATGTAAAAATTTTATTTTATTTTATTTTACCTTTCTATGTTTAGATATGTTGAGATACACAAATATTTACCACTGTGTTACAGTTGCCTACAATATTCAGTACAGCAACATGCTGCACAGGTTTGTAGTCTAGGAGCAATAGGCCATATCAGATAGCCTAGGTGTGTAGAAGGCTACACTACACCTTCCAGATTTGTGCAAGTACACTCTATGTTTGTGCAACTATGAAATCATCTAACAACACATTTCTCAGAGCGTATCCCTGTCATTAAGTGATGCATGAGTGTATACCTGTTGAAAATAGGTAAGAAAGCAATACACTCACATGGTAACAATTATTTCAGAATGATTTTTACATTATTTGTACTTTTCTATTCTACAATAAATTTATATTTTACAACTAGAACAAAAAGTTGTTTAAAGAGATAGCTCATTTAAATGTCATGTATAGGGAGGCCAAGAAGGGCCAGAAGTGAGAGTGGGGAGACCCCAGAGCCCAGAGGGTTGATGCAGTGTGGGGCTGTTACTGATGTGGCTGAGATGTAGACAGGGAGCTGTGGGGAGGCCACCCCTGCCAGGCTGACCCCTCTCATGCTTCCTCCCTCCCATTTTAGTCATCTGTGTTGATTCTTTGTCTGGAGTAACAACTATTTCACTCCTTTTCCACCCTTAGCTTCTAGGAGAGAGGAGGCTCCTTAAATATATAAATACAGGCCAGGAGCAGTGGCTCATGCCTGTAATCCCAGCATTTTGGAAGGCTGAGGTGGGCGGATCACTGGAGGTGAGGAGTTTGACACTAGCCTGGTCAATGTGGTGAAACCCATCTCTACTAAAAATACAAAAATTATTGTATATTTGGGGATGGTGGTGGGTACCTGTAATTCCAGATACTCAGGAGGCTGAGGCAGGAGAATTGCTTGAGCCCAGGAGGTGGAGGTTGCAGTGAGCTGAGATTGTGCCATTGCACTCCAGCCTGGGGGACAGAGCAAGACTCAGTCTCAAAAGAAAAAAAAAAAAAGATGTAAAAACAGAAATGAATTGATCATCAACCAATCGATCATTCAGTCAATTCCCTTTGGGTGAAGGTTTCTATTTTTATTGTTTGAATCAGGAAACAATAATTACGCAGAGACTGTGAGACAATCAATTTTGTTTTAAGTCGCTAAGTGTGTGGTCATATTGTGATACAGCATGGAACATGGATACCAGGTCAAAACAGAGGCTATGAGAGAACAGAGTGGGGAGTGGCTAGGTTTTAGACATCAAGGAGAAATGTCTGGGAGGTGACATGGGGAAGCAGTGTGGAGGCACAGTGTGTGCACAGGTTCTCCTCTGCCTCTCCGTGCTCTAGGTCTTACCTGGGGAGGTGCTCCATAGGCGGTCTGCCTCCTTTGCCACTGAATCCTGGGACGGGGTCTACCCAATTCTGGGATCCAGTTAGCAGGCTTCTCCGCCTCTCACAATAAGCTATGAGGGCCAACCTCAACTTTCTTAGTAATAAAGGTTCTGCCTGGGCCCCACTTGTTATCATTTGCTTTTATTCCTAAATCGTTGAGAACTAGAGGGTACTGTTCACTGGGAGCCCCCTTGCAGCAGTGAGAACAGCAGTCCAGCAGGGAGGAGTGAGGTTGGGAGAGAGACGAGAGCACCACATGGAGGTTCATAAATTCAGGCTCGAGTTTAGATCTTGGCCTATAGGCCATGGAGAGCCACAAAAAAGTCTGTGTGTTTCAGCATCCAGAGACTACACCGCAGGGCATGGGCCTCCACAGCCAAGAATCTGGTTTTCGGGCATGGTCTGGGCACATGCCCGTGATCAATTTGGGTTGCAGTGGTGGTGGTGGGCCCCGGAGTGTGTGTGCAAGCACAGGCCTACGTGAGGCAGGTCCATGCGGGCTTGCTGTGAGCTCCTGTGAATGGGTCTGTTGTCTCTGTGTGTTCCCCTGCGTCACTTGGTGCAGATATGTGCTTGTGTGTCAGAACATATTGGAGTGTCCCATGTTTACGTGTAAGCCCATAACTTGGATGGTGTTAAGACAGAATAATATGTTAACGTTTGTGGAGTGCTTGGTATACACCAGGCACTCTGCTAAGAACTTGATGTTCATTTTCCCACTTTTATCCTCATAATGACACCATGAGATTGGTACTATTGTTACCGCACTTTACAGCTGAGGAAACTGAGGCACAAAGAAGCCAAGAAACAAACCCAAAGTCACAGTTCTAGCAAAAGGCAGATTCAGGAGCAGATTGAAGCTTTCTGGTTCTGAAGCCACGTATCCTCGCAAGTCTGTGGGTATGTGGCCATGTGCCTGGGTGACCGTGTTCTCAGGGGTTCTGAAAGCACGTGTGGCAGGCTTATCTGAACCTATGTGGCCAGGCTATCTGTTTCACTATGTGTTTATAGGCACCACGTGTCTGCATGGCTGGTGGCATCTGTCTTTGTGTCTGTATGTCCTGATATAACTGTGCATCCTGGTGGCCCATGCCTACTTGCATGAATCAATGTGTCTCTGTGTTTCTGCGTGTCTCTGGTTGCCTGTATGTGCCCGTGCATCTGCACACCCTCATGAGGAGTCGGGCAGGGCTCAGAGCCACATCTGGCTCTGACGCACTGCCTCTGGGGAGAGGGTGACTGCAACAGTAATCCCCGCCCTGTGAGCGTGTATGCCTTCTGCCTTCAGAAGCCTGGAGAAATTCAACAGACGCCCCGCTCTGCAGCAAGCTGGCAGGCAGGCAGGCTGCACTGCTGGGGGCCTGGCTGGGTTTATTTTCAGCAACCGAGGAGGCTCTGTGGCATTTAATTAATTCCACTCCCTATGTAAACACTGGCAAACACAGGGCTCCGATGGCAGAAGCACGTACTGCCTCATGTTCCCCATGCTGTCGTTGCATGGGACTTCACTGTGGGGACTGCATGTGTGTGCCTGACCACCCACCACAGTGATAGTGCTCATTCTGCCACTGCATCTCCCCCAGGATCAGCCCCCTGAGTCTGATTCCTCATCTCTCTCCTCCAACCTGTGACATCTCCCCTGGCTCAGGTCTTCACAGCTCTAGCCCAGACCTTTGAAAGGTCTCAGGATGGGGGGTGAGGGGTCTCTGTTCTCAGCTCCATCTGGTGGTCCCAGGGTGAAGGAGAAACTTATAAAATGCCGGTCCATCAGATGTTTGGTTCAGATAGTCTGCTGACTTTGTCAAGCACATAGAAGTGTTTGTGTAAGCAACAGTCACCTTGTATCTAACACAGACAACACCTATGTGAGCAGAGGCAGAAAGCCCACCATAGCCACCAAGGCCCTGGGTTTCAGTCCTGGCCTTACCAGGAGAGCTGTGAATGCTAACATGTCATGCAGCTCTTGGGGGAGCAAGGGTCACAATGACCTCCAAATCAGGTCATCAGGAAATAGCCATAAGTTGGTAGCTTGCAAGGAAATTTTTCTTTGAGGAATGAGCAAGGCAAGAGTGAAGAAGGAAGCACCTGGAGGGGCAAAGCAGAAGATGCACCCCAGGAAGCAGGCAGGTAAAGGGATTGGGAGAGGAGTCCTGGAGAAGCTGCTCATTCCCACAACCCCTGGCAGGTCTCGCACCACCATGTGGTAACAGCATGGCCCTGGGCAAGTCACTTAATAACACAGAACTCTTTCTCCAATGTGAGCTTTCCTTGAAGAACTTACAAATAATAATTATCACTCTAGTAATTCTCACTTTTCAAGACATAGTGTCAACTGCCTGATTTGTCTTATCTCACCCACTCTTTACAATGTCCCTATCAGCTCTCTACCTCCATATCCTCAGCCTGTAGGCCAGGAAATTGAGGTCTGGAGATACTAAGTACCTTGTCCAAGGCCACACCTGGGTTAAGCAGCAGAGCTGGGACTTAATTCTAAGTCAGGCTTCTCCCAGAGCCCTTGGTCTTGACACTGTCTCAAAATTGAGTTCTCCAGCTCAAAATGCTGGTATTTGAGTTCTGTAGCTCAAAAATGCTGCTATTCTAGGCTTGATGTTCAAGTTCATGTCAGTCATCATGAGAATTTTAGTTCCACTGAAACTCATACCTGTTGACAACAAGATAGAGACATAACTAGGGGGAAGGGAGTAGAAAAGGAAGGCTGAGACAAGAGAGCTGGAGGAGACTCAGAGATGGAAAGTATATGTGGCCCTGCATATGGATGTGTCTTGGGGCAGCTTCTCTGAGATCTTAGACGGACCAAGAGCCTGAGGCCCTCAGTTGCGTCACACAGTCAAGACGTCTGGATGGTTAGCCAGATCCAGAATAAATAAATGCCCCAGTGCATATGCAGTGTCTTCACCAAAACACATTTACAATCTTCTTGTTCCAACTACAGGGAGGCAGATGCTCAGAGGGATGGCAAACGCAAACCCACTGTTCAGTCTCCATGATGTCTCACTTAGATGTGTAAATGCCACTGGCTTTCTCTTTATTCAGCAAGTTGCTTGTACTGCTCATTTTAGTGAAAGTAAGAAACGTGCTCAAAGCATCTGGGAGGTCCATGCCTACTCAGCTTTTCCAGAAGCTCTGAGGTTCCCGAGCCATGATCTCTCTCTCCGTGGGGATTTAAGGAAGCTGAGCCTGGTGTCTTGGAAAGGATGATTGTGCCTGACTCCCAGGGGAGGTGGGAGGATAAAATGTGGCCAGGTACATGGAAATAAATTCTAAAAGCACTGGATCAGCATTTGCGATGGTTATATAATGGGAAAGCCACAGAGCCTCCAGTCTCACAGTGCTAGTCATTAGGTGCCCAGTCCATAAGTAGCCTGGTTCTGCAATCTTCCCAGAGCCCTGTTGGGTGGCTCTTTCCTATGCACTTTAAAAACAGCAGTGGCCATGTGATTTGCTTTGGTCAATGACATGTGAATGGAAATGGTGCCTGCCACTTATGGGTGGAAGCTTTAAGAACCAGTGTGGAATGTTCCTGTTCTTTTTCCCTCTCCAAGTTCTGGACAGTGGCGGGTCTGAGGCCCCCAGCAGATCTGTGGTGTTCACGCAGCACGGTGAAAGATAACTCTTTCTTGTTTGAAGACACTAAGAGATTCGGGGTTGCTTGTTCTAGCTGCACACCCTAGCTATCCTGATGGTAACTCCTTACAACCCACATACCAGCTGGTAAGCCTCAGAAGCAAAGTGTGAAGGGCATGTGTTTCATCCTAACTCTTCTAATGGAGTCCAGCCTCAGCCCCAACAGTCCGTTCTCCACACAGTAGCCAGGGTCATCTTTTTATTTATTTTATTTTTATTTATCTATTTATTTTTTGAGACGGGGTCTCACTCTGTTGCTCAGGCTGGAGTGCAGTAGCGCAATCTCAGCTTACTGCAACCTCCACCTCCCAGGTTCAAGCTTTTCTCCTGCCTCAGCCTTCCAAGTAGCTGAGACTACAGGTGCACACCACTATACTTGGCTAATTTTTGTATTTTTAGTAGAGTCGGGGTTTCGTCATGTTAGCCAGGCTGGTCTCGAACTCCTGACCTCAGGCGATCCACCCACCTCGGCCTCTCAAAGTGCTGAGATTACAAGTGTGAGCCAACGCACCTAGTCAGGGTCATCTTTTTAAACTACAAACATTATCATGGCACTCTGCCTCCCACTTTAAGTGCCCAGACATTCAAAACCTGAACACAGCACCCCTCCCCCCGCCCTGCCACCTAGCTGCTCAAAACCACAAAAGATAAGGCTCAAAGATATCATGGACCTGGTCCAATTAATCTCTCCAGCCTCAGCTCTTGCCACCTCTTGCTTCATACTCTAAGCCCTGTTAACCAAAATTACTTCATTACAAGGTGCCATGCTTTCTTTCATCTCCAGAAATTTTGCACACGCCATTGTCTGTATCTAAAACACTCTTCGCTGTCCTACTCACTTAACCAACTCCTACACATCCGTTGGGCCTAAGCTGAGCGCCCACCTCCTCCAGGAAGCGCTCGCTGACTCCCAGGCCAGGCTAGGTGTGTTCTCAGTGCCTCCACTCTTACCATTTGTATCACTGTGGACCGCCTATTGACTTGCAGTACCCCCTTTCAAGCTGTGGGCTCCTTGAGAGAAAGGGCTGTGTCTGCTTTTTTCCCCATGGTATCTCCAGTGCCCATCACAGCATCTGCCATCTGGTAACTGTGGAGCATCTACTGAATGAATGGACGATGAGTCCCTCCACACACAGGTCCTCTGTTGGTGGCAGGGGACAGTGATTTAACGAAGCAGGGGTAGTTTCTTTATGTGCTCCCCCCCAAATCTCTGGCTTGAAGGGGGAGGCAGGGAGTTCATGGTGATAAATGGGGCCCTTTCAAGTAGCTCGGTGGCCAGGACACTTAGAGGGCAGCAGCCTGGGGCCTCCTAGGGAGCTAATGGTTTTCAGGAGCAGTTTGGGAAGGAGTCCTGCAAACAGCCAAAAGAAAACACAACCTCTCCAGTCTCCTTCCGTCCTGAGTGCTCAGCTGAGATAGAGCTCAAAGGAGCTTAATGAATTATTATGTCCACATTGCTTGCTGATAAATGACAGGCTCATGCTCCGTTACCAAACGCTGGTTGTAATATTTAATCAAAGTCTAGTTTTATGCATCAGTTGGTTTTGAAAATAATATTTATGGGTCTGGAATGTCTTCAACCTTCAGGCATACGGCTGAAGAGAATCTTTATTTTGTAGCTATTGGATAAGAATACAGGAAGCGAGACAGAGAAACTGAGAAGTTCACTTTTGCCTGCTCAATGCCAGGTCCTCTACCAGATGTCAGAGATGCTGAGATGGATACTAATTCCTTCATGCCGAGGATTCATCCTCAGGTCCGAACCTTTTCCCTAAGATCCTTCCATCCTCACCCAAACCTGGTTCATTATTTAACCAGTCAGTTCAAACCTGATTCATCGTCTAATCCACCTCCTCCAGAGAGCCCTCCATGACCAGTCCAGTTCCCAGGGATCTCCACTCCTCCAAGCTCTGCTTGCTCTCTGCCACTGTGCAGAGCATATGCACTGTTCAGCACATTGGATGAACTTTACCTGCTGAAGTCTGGCTGTTCCACTGGGTGGGGGGCTCCCGTGGGGCAGGCGGGGTTTGCTTCTTGTTCCTCTCTACCTCTCCTCACTGCTGGACACCTAGCTGGTGTTAGGGAAATTTCTATCAAATGGTTGATCTAACTGAATTCATAGTCTCTGGGTTTTGCATACATAAGAAGTTCAAAAGTTATCTGCGATTCTATTATATATCACTCCCTGAATTTTGTCCTTTTCCCTGTTCTCTCCACCTCAGTGAATATGCCAAGCCAGATACCTGGAAGTCATCCATGAGTCCCCCCTCTGCCTCTTTTAATCTTTTGTTTGTTCGTTCATTCATTCATTCTTCTATTCCTTCAGAAATAACAACAAAAAATATTATGTTTACTCACTGCCAGGCCCTGTGTTAGGGGCTGGGGACAAACATGATGAATTGGCCAGGAATGGTCTAGGGGGAATTTTAACTTCTAAACAGTTTTTCAAACAGTTTTTCTCCTGTAAATACCAAGGGCCTGTCTTGGTCTGGGGCCATTTCATCTCTGACAGGCTTCTAACGTGTCCCTGGCCCCCTGCTCCAGCCTTCTCCACTTCCACACTGTCATCATCACACTTGGTAAACAGTTTTGAGAACATGGAAGTGGGAGTAGGGTGGTGCAGAGAAAGCACTGGTCAGGAAGGCTGGGTTCTAGCTCCCTGTGAGAAGCTGGATAAACCCTTCCCTCTCTAAGTCTTAGTTTGTTCAAAGGTAAAGCGGGCTAATAATCTACACCTTGAGTGTGTCTTTACTTTGAGGTAAATCTGGTGATAATAATTCAATTTCTAAGCAGGCCAAGCACATTACATGTATTAACACAATCCTCTCAACAATCAGGGAAAGGCAGAAGTTCCTATTACTGTTGTTCTCATTCTGCAACATAGCAACTGAGGCTCAGAGAGGTTAAGTAGCTTGCCCAAGATCACACAGCTATAAGTGGAGAACTGGAATCCAGTTCTGGGACTGACTGACCCCAGGGGACTCTGATCTTAACCTGGACATTCTATTAGCTCTCTCAGTCTGTGGAGGATGCCCTTATGCCTAGTGGTTTTATCTGTGGCTTTGAGTGGGGTGGGGCTTGGGAGTCATGACTCAGTTTCCCCTAAGGAGGGACCAGGAGACATCCTATGTTTTGAGAGAAGCACACTTAAATCTCTCACTTGTGAAAACGTTTTCAGGTTCTCTGCTATAAGTGAAGGGTGTGAAAGTCCTGGGGCGGGTGGGTGGGTGATTACTTAACAAAGCCAATGAACAGCCTTAACCTGAGCAAAGCATGTGGGCTGGGCCAAGGACACCAAGTGCAAACAGTGTTGCTGCAGGCAGGGCACCTGGGAAAACCAGCCTGCTTCCCATCAGTGCTGAAGAGCAGCGAAGAAAGGGTGTAAATCAGGAGAGGACAGGGCCAGGTTCCTGTCTCCCAGAACCGCCTTTGGTCTTCCTCCCCAGCTCCCTCCAAAGCAGTCCTGGGTGCTCCCCGCCACCCCTGACAGCTTCCTCTCTCATTAGGATCTCTCTGACAACCCTGAGGATTTACAATGTGAAATGTTTCCATTTCCCTGACAAGATGTCTCTGCTTCAAAGCGCCTGCGCCTGCCCTCCGGAGCCCGGGATGAAGGTGACTTCGCGAGGGAGACAAATGAATCAAAGGGCTGACACCCATCCCTTTCTTTCCCCCCATAATACATCTGTTTATTATTGAACAGGGGCGTGCATGGTTTGTGATGAATTGTTTTCTCCTCCATAGCCATGTCCCCAGACGGCTGGGGAGGCTAAAGTGTCTTCCAGGAGCATCTGCTTTTGATCTCTGGTCCTTTTAAATCTTGGGTTAAAATCTTTAGCCTGATGGGCCTGAAAGTCAGCCTCCAGCAGCAAAGCAGGGGCAAATGCATATTAAAACCCTGGAGAGGATCATCTGGGTTCTTCCCAGAGACAGCCCCGTGGAATTCCCTCTGATGGGCTGAAAACAGAGCAGGGGGCTTTCTGTTCGGAGGGAGACCCCTGCTTGGGTCTGAAAGCAGGGTTCTCATCTGCAGGTGCAAGGCCCTTGGGACCCTGGGAGGGGAGTGGAGGCTCAGGCTATTCAGCCCATACAAGGCTGGGCACTGGATGCAGACAGGAGGAGCCTGTTGTCCTCTGGTCAAAAAAGCACCAGTCACCTGCCATTGCTACCTCCTGTCCCTTCTTCAGATCTCTGAAATGTCACTTCTGTAGGGAAAATTGCTCTTGATCACCTCCAAACTGGGAGTGACAGTGACTGTCACCTTCTCACCACACCCATATCCTCTTCTTTCCAGGCACACAACCCAACTGCCTTCCCCCAGCCTCCCCTGTAGGTAGACAAGGCTATGAGACCGATTCTGGCCATTGGAGCATGAGGCCACTTCCAGGCCTGGCCCCTGAGACCCTCCCAGTGTGATCCTTGTCCCTTCCCACAGACATTGACTGTTGTCTCTGCCCACGGGAGAACTTCTGTCCACCTGGGGCCCTGAGTTTTCCCTGGCCCACTGGGAATACTCACATTGGAGCTGTGAAGCCACTGAATGATGGGGGCTTGTCATTACAACAGTTAGCATCACTCACCCTGGGTCAGGTCCCTGTGGCCCACACTCCCCAGCCCCTGTACTTCTGGGTTGCACTTGGCACCCTTGCTTACACTGCACTCTCTGGAGGAATCTGTATGGCGTCTGTCTGTCTCAGGAGACGGTGTTCTCCCTGAGGGTAGAGACCGTCTCTCTTCTTCGCCACTGAAAATGTGGGCCCAACACAGTGCCCAAGGCACAGAAAGACCCAATAACAGCTACCACATGACTGATGGACTGGGTGACGGTGAGTCCTTCTGAGATCCACAACACATCTTAGCCTCATGGAAGCTGCCCAGAATGGGAGGTCAGGAGCCCTGGCTTGGATCCCAGCTCTGCCCCACCATGCAGAAGCCGAGTGTCCTTGGTCATTTCACACCACTTCTCTAAGCCTCAGATTTCTTATTTGTCAACTGAAACAATTTCTCACCTCTCAGGGTTTGGGGGGAAATAAAGGACAGAGAGCCTGTGCAATTGCCAAGCACAGTGTGTGGCTTGTAGGTGTTCATGTCGCATTGATGGCAGATATCTGAATCTTATTGCCAGAGGTGGGGATGAGACCTTGGAAGTGACTGAAGCCACTGCTGACTCTGCCAATAGCAAACTGTGAGGGCAGTGAGGCAGATGTCACCAGAAGATGGTCAAAATAAGACTCATACAGGGTTATCTATTAGGTCAAAGATGCATAGCCGCTAAGAGTTTGTGACCGAAGGATTCAGTGGAAGGATTACTATCCAGGTATCTAGAATCCTGGACTGGGGCATTTCTACTCAACATCCCATCCTTGGCCCCTAAGGCATGAGCTCTGGAGCCAGGCAGTACCCTGCCACTGCTCAGCTGGGCAACCACAGGCACAACCTTTACCCTCTCTGAGTCTCACTTTCTCCATTTTATAAACGAGGAAGACAATACTTAATGTCTTAAGGCGCAGTGTAGATTACATGGGTCAGAATTTGTAAACGTGCTTAAGACAGTGTCTGATCTAGAGGAAGCCAAAGTAAATTATTAGCTCTCTTTGTTCGCTGAGCTTTTTGCTACCTGGATGGAATGAAGTTGCTGCATATCTCTGGCTGAGTCTCCTTTTTCTCATCTGGTACAGGTTACCCTGCCTGCCTCACCCACCTGCTGTGATGGTCAAAGCAAGCATGGATGTCACTCTGCTTTGTACAATGCAGAGTATGCTACACAGGTAGGTTGTTAATAATAGCTATAACTATTAGTACTAGTAATAGTAGTGTCAGTAGCTGTGGCTGGATTTGGTAGAAGTATCTACAGAAGACTTGGTGGTAATAGCAGCAGAGGCTGTGATGGATGTAATAACAGTGAGGGTGGCCAGTGCCTAACACTGCTCCAGTTAGTAGCAGTGGCCATGACCAGCGTGGCCATGGAGGTGGCAGGTACAGTAACAGTAGCAGCAGTGATAGGTTGGTAGCAGAAGACGTGACAGAGGTAGTCATTGTGCTCAAGCCTTGCTGGCCTCCTTTCTGTTACCAGGCCCATGGAGCCTACTCTTCTGGGAGATGCTGCAACTTCCTGAGCATCAGTGTTCTACAGGGTGACCAGGCAGGGCAGGAGCATTTCTTCAGCTTCCTGCTGCTGGGGGAGCCCAGGTGTCCACAGGTGACTGAGCACTGACAGGTGGGCCAAAGGATTCACAGGCCTGATGCTGCAGGCCTCTGATCCGCCAAATGCCTTCTCACATGGTCACTCCCAGGAGCCTTTGAGAATCTCCTGAGCAAAGTTAGGTGTTTTTTCCTCCACTGTCCCTTTAACATTCATTCAACAAACATTCACTGGAGCCTACTGCAGGCCCTGAAGAAGAAGAATATGATTCCTAACTTCCAAAAGGCAACAGCTTCAAAAGAAATCCTCTGTGCATCTTCATTACAGCACGTAGGTTGCTGTATTAAAGACGTTTATGTGGCTATCCTTGGCACTAGTGCAGGTTCCCATCCTTATCTTGTTTGGTAGGGAGTCTGGAGGTGCACAATAGCCACTCACTTGATCCCGTTGATCTAAGAGGTATTTTTGGAGTAGTTACCCAAGGAAAGGCATAGGGAACAGTGGCTGAGTTTCAATCCTGGTTCACTGTAACGTTGGGCAAGTTGCTTAGTCTCTGCCTCAGTTTGTTGCAAGGATTAACTGAATTATTATTACAAGTAAACTGTTTAGAATAGTGCTTAGTGTACATAATAATGCTATAGAAGTATTAGCTGTGAAAATGTGCCAAGGATCATACTAGGCTCTGCTCACATAGCAATGAGTCGAACAAAGTTCCAGCTGTCATAGAGCTTACATTTTAGCAGGGGAACAGATGAGAAACACATAAATATACATGCCATGTAGGAAAAGGTGCTATAAGCAATAAAGCAGAGCACAGAGACAGAGAGTAAGGGGGGCTACTATGCAGGCAGGGGAGGTTTCTCTGGGCAGGTGAAATTTTAACATAGGCTTGGATGAAATGAAGTATATACGAGCCACAGGACTACCCTGGGTAAAAAGGGTTCCAGGCAGAGGCAAGAATACGCTTTGTGTGTTCACTAAGAGCCAGGCATGGTGGTTCATGCCTGTAACCCTAGCACTTTGGGAGGCTGAGGCAGGAGGACTGCTTGATCCCGGGAGTTCAAGACTAGCCTGAGCAACATAGTGAGACCCCATCTTTACAAAAAATAATTTTTAAAAATTAGCTGTGTGTAGTGGTGCATGCTTGTAATCCCAGCAACTTGGGAGGCAGAGGTGGGAGGACTACTTGAGCCTCGGAAGTTGAGGCTACAGTGTGCTGAGATCATGACACTGCACTCCAGCCTAGGCTACAGAGCAAGACCCAGTTTCAACAAACAAACAAACAAACAACAACAAAAACAAAAATGAAAGGGAAAAAAAAAGAAAGAGCAAGGGACTAGTATGGCTGGAGTGGAGTAATGGTGTCAGTGGTCCAAGGTGAGGTCAGTGAGGTAGCTGGGGTCAGATAATGCAGAGGCTCTTAGGCCACATTAGGATTTAGCTTTTGCTAGGAGTAAAACAGAAAGCCAGTGGAGGGTTTTCCGAATTAATGTTTTGAAGGGTGGCTCCAGGCTCTGTGAGAAGCACAGCCTCCTGGAGTGGGAGAAGGTGACAGAAGGGAGACCTGTTACAGGCAGCTTATTACATGCAGCTGTGATGGTGGCTGGGGCCATGGTGCTGAACGGGAAGGGTGGGGAGAAGCAGTGGAATCCTGCTGTCTGTAGGATGTATACCTGACAGAAACTGCTGACAGACTGGATGGAGGTTAAGAAAGAAAGAGAACAGTCAAGGATGACTCTAAGACTTTTGGCCTGAAAAACTGGCAGAATGGAACTGCAATGTGCTGAGTTGAAGAATTCTGGTAAGAATCAGGACTGGGAAGCCATGAGGGGGAGAATCAACTATTGGTTAAAAGTTGTTAAGCTAGAGATGTGTATTTGCCACCCAAGTGGAGATTCTACATCACAGCTGGATATATGAGTCCAGAGTTTGTATGAAGAGATAATTTGGGCTACGGATTGAAACGAAGGCCTCCTTGGTAGAGAGTAAGAATGGATAAGTACAGAAAGAAGAGGACTGAGGACTGAGCCCTGGGACCCTCCAGAGTTTAGAGGTTAGAGAGGTGAGAAGGAACCAGTAAGGAGACTAACAGAGGCTACTGAGGTAGGATGAGTGAAGGAAGTATTTCAAAAAGGGGTATGTGTTGATGGGTTGAGGAAGATAAGGACTGAAAATGACCCTGGGATTCTTCTATGTGAATGAATGGGGAGGAGGTGATAACAGCTGAAGAATGTATCACACAATGGAGGAAATGGAAGCCATCATCAGAATGCAGGTTGACCACGTGGCTCTGGGAAGGCCAGCACCATGAAATAGCAGGTACAAACCCAGTCTCTAGCTTTAGAGCCTTGGGAAGTGCAGTCTGACATGCAAAGCTTTTAAAATTTTATGAGGGCATCCAGAGGAATAGGAAGAGGAAAAAAGGTAAGCTGGTGGGGAGTGATTTACACACATTACAGAAGTACATAAATGGTACCAAGGGCTTCCGGCACCCTGCAGAAGCCACTGTGAGGTCAGTGGTGAGACAGGTCTATGTCCAGACGCAATGTCATCTGGCCAGATGGCCCCTCAGCTAGTGGGTGTGTTTCATCTCCCCTGGGTTACCAGGAGAAGTGGATAAAGTTAGTGACTCATTTATTTTTTTCTGTTTCACATTTAAATTCAGTTGATTAAATATACAGTTTTCAAATATCTTAAAAACAAAACAAAACTGATTTGCTTTCTAAAATTGTCCTTCTCATCCCAACTCCTGGTGTTCTATGGGACAGAGTGCATTCACAGAACCGCTGGGGGCCAGGCAGAGGGAGTGGCCAGCGTGTGGAAAGAACATCCTTTGAGATCAGACTTAAGTAGAAACCCTCACTCTGTCACACGCCATCTGGGGGATGTTGAACAAATAAGAGCCTCCCTGAATTCTACTTGGGTTTCCTGGGTGTTGTCTTTTTAGGAAAGCCCTACTTATATCTGCTCTTAGCCCAGCCTGGTGTAGGTTCTCTTTACAGCCATGCTCCTAGTGCATCTTGCCTCACATTTCAGCGCTTGAGAGCTTGTTGACACTTGGCTATAAGCTTTTTGAGGGGAGCTCTTGTGTTTGATTTGACAATGAGTACACTGCACAGATAAGTTGCCAAATATGCTGTTGTTGATTAAATGCAGAGTCGCTACCTTACTAGGGTTGTTCCAGGAACTAAAAGAAAAGAGTTATGAAAAAGTTCCCTGCCCACAAATCAACAGAGGGCTCAGGCAAGTCTGGAAACTGCCTGGATTCTTCAGAGGGGCAGGCTCTTGGATTCTGGGAGGGCCCAACTTCTCTGGCTGCTTCAGGATCCTGGCTTTGGTGATGGGATCACCAAAAAGTGATTCGTGAGACAATGGTCTTCCAAGCCTGGCATTATCCCCAAACCCCCAAATAACCTGCTGTGGATCCTCTCTCTGACAGCTGATTGTTCTCCTCCTTTGTCAGCCTATATTCATTCATTTATATTCTTTCTTTACTTCAGCAATTCAAATAGTATTACTGAGTGCTCAGAGCATGGGGAGGCACTGTTCTGTATGGTGGGGATACAGTGATACGGAGTGTGGGTAGGGGTGTTGTGGATGCAGCCTACAATAATACTTAGGACTCTGCCATTGAGAGCCAAGCCGCCTTGGTTCACATCCTGGCTCTGACACTTAGTAGTGTGATGTTGGGCAAGTTACTGAACTTCTCTGGGCTTCAATTTCCAGATCTCTATAATGGAGATATAATGGTACTTGGTTACCGGGTTTGGGAGGATTAAATAAATTCATCACATAAAGTGCTTTGAACAGTGCTTGACACATGGCAGGCACTCAGTCAGTTCTTGTTATTCTTATAGCAGTGAACACAGAAAAGTCACTAACCTCACAGGGATTACATTCCAGTGGGGAGACACACAACAAGCACCCTGACAAGGAGCTACCTAATACCAAGTGCCACAAAGAACAGCAGAGTGAGACAATGGAATAGAATGGGACCAGGGTGTGCTCTGTGAGATACGGCAGTCAGGAAGATTTCTCTGAGGAGGTGATATTTCAGCAGGGCACTGAATGCATCTTGGATCATATGGGATCAAGTCATTATGTCAGTTAGCACCCCACCAGCAGTATGTATGAGTGCTGGTAGTGAAGGAGGACACTTCCAGTAGGAGAAAGAACAAGCCAGGAGCGAAGAATAGGGACAGGGAAGTGAACCATGACGTACCACTCCTTCCACAAAGAATCTGATGCACCGTGACACATGCCCTGCAACATGTGCTGAGGGCACAGACATGACTCAGATGACACTCCTGCCCTCAGGGAAGTGGCCAGACATGGCCACAGACAACCAGAATACTGAGTAGGAAGAGTTCAGGAGAAAGAGCAGGGCCAGTGCGAGGGCAGGAGCCTCCCGCCTCCTCCTCCACCACCCCAGTCCTGGCTCAGCTTCCTGCATAACAAGGGATCTAAAAATGCATCTCAAAGGGTTGGGAGACATTCAAAAAGCCCTCAGAACGAAATCAGATCCCGCAGCCCCTGCCCCACCCCGAGGATATAGATTTGACACTCAACTAAGGAATTCCTCAGGAGAGAGCCACAGGGAGGAAGACCTGAGTTTCACAGCCTGAGCCCCACACTGGACACAGAGGGTAAGCCGAGGGGACGTGGATAGTGTCTTGCAGCCCACGGACCCCACCCCCCAGCCAGGAAGCCCAGCCCAACACCCGCTTCTCAGTGAGGTTACCATAAAGCACAGCCTGTATCTGATCACTCTGTGTGAGCACTGAGCAAGCTGTGGGTTGCTCTGCCGAGCCGAGGGAAGCATGTATATTTCCAAGTTCAACAACCTTGATGCCTGGCAGTGGGTGCCCTGGGACTGCCCAGCTTGGACCCCATTGCCCTCCTCCCACCACAGTTAAAGAAAGGCTCCTTGTTGAGGAGACAAGCTGGTCAGGCTGCCCTCAGGTCTTGCTTCCCCAAGGACCAGGTGTTTTACTCGGCAGCAAACCAGAGCTGTCCTGGAACCAACCCTGTTCAGACTTTATCACCCTGTCCATCACCCTGGCTTGGCTGCAGGGCCCAAGGTGGCAGGAGACACAGTTCACTCCTCATTTATTTTCAACATCCACTCTAGGGAGTTTGGATTAAAAGTCAACTGGAACGACAGTGCCAGAAAGCCCTTGGGTGATCTTCTGGGCTGAAAGGAACCCATAGGACAGAGATTTCCTCAGGTGGCACTGCTGAGGAGAGAGGGGCAGAGATGGTACTGGCACAGATCCCATGCCCACCCCCCTCAAAGTTTCCAGGCCTGCCTCCTCGTACTAGTGTTTGCTTTCCCCCAGGCCTGCTCATAGTCTCCATCATTGGGACTTGCACTACCAGTGAAGCGGGGAATGCTCCTGTGTGCCTTGGCCCCAGTGGCAGGACTCATTCCAGCAATGGCTGTCGGGGGCATGGTGCCCAGCACTGGGCTTCACAGGCACACATTGTGATCTCTAGCCTCTAAACCACAGGCTGTCCCTGCATCTGTCAAGTGCGATCTCTCCTGGCCCCTGCTGGCCCCTCCAAACAAGCTATCTTTATGAAATGCAATGACTGCCCTTCATATATTAAAATAACACCTCCCCAGGAAGGACCTCACGTCAGGGCTGCTGCACAAAGGGACATTCACAGGATGGCAGAGGGAAGCCAGTGGAGGCTTGGCCCAGGGCCTAGAAGGAAGAGAGGATGGGGAATTTGGGGGTCTTGGGTTACAGAGAGAAGGGTGGGTTAAGGGAGGCAGGGACGAGGCTGTGGAGGCTCAAAACTAACAAAGAAACTCTGGGCTCAACAGAGCCACACAGCCCACTCCACACCGATGAAGCAGACCCTGGGCTTGGCTATTTCCAGCCTGGGCCCAAATGCCGTGGCCTGTACTGCCCAAACCTCCCTCTGAAACCCAAGCAGAGACACTGGTGGGAAGTGGGGATGGAAAAGGCCTCAGATGTTAGGATCTGCTTCCCAAAGATGTTGTAGTGAGAGTGGGCACAGAAGCCCAGTCTGTGCTTCACTAAAATCGGGCAGGCTTGGGAACTGGGCTTGCCAGGCTATGTGTGTCCTGTCTACAAGCTGAGCTCACCCTCTCTGAAGTACCTCTACCTCTCAGCCTGCAGAATACAGTCTAGATTCAGACTGGCCTGGGTTCCAATTCTGGTACTGCCACTTCTTGGGCAAGAAACTCCATCTCCCTTGGCATCGGTTTCCTCATCTGAAAAGTGGGGATCATGACAACTCATCTAAAAGATGTGTTATGAGGATTAAGCAAGTTAGTGCCAGTAAAAGTAGTTTCACATAGTAGGCTCTTTCTCTCTCCCTAACACATATATACTGAGCCCTGTTGAGCACTGTTCTCAGTATGTGGGATACTCGGCATGCAACAGGCCCAAATCCCTGCTCTCCTGGATCTCACAAGGTATTGTATGTGATGGAGCAAGATGGCCAATAAACAAAAAGCATAGCAAGTAAATTACATAACATGTTAGATGATAGGAAGTGTTATGGGAAAGGAGAAAGTGGAGCAGGAACAGGGGACAGGTGCACTAGGCTGCAGTTTTAAATGGAGCAGTCATTGAGAAGGTGACATTTGAATAAAGATACATAAGAGATGAGGGAGAGCAAAAACCCTGAGACAAGCTCATGCCTGGCATGTCCCAGAAACAGCAAGGAAGCCAACGTGGCTGGAGGGGAGGTAGGAGATGATCAGAAAGGAAGCAAGCTGGGGGCAGCTGATCATTTGGGGCCCTGTAGGCTACTGTACAGCTACTTCCTAGGTGGTCATAGAAGGAGTAACCTGCAGAATGGCCCTGATGGATGAGGAGGAGTTCACTGAGCCAAGAAGCAGACAGGCTCAGAGGTGTATCCAGAAAAGAGGCTCTTCCACAGGGAGAGAACCCTGGAGGGCAACTGGAAAGACGGAAGATTTTTGATGTGAGTTTTTGTAAAAGGTGAACTGCATCTGAGGAAGAAATAGCTCTTCTTTTAAAAGGCGAGGTAGGGCCACCATATCTCAGATCCTGTATTCACCACTTTTTCCCTAACTACGTACTTGCCCTTATCACAGCTCAATCAGTTTCCTCCCTGCCCCTCATTTGCATCACATAGGTGTACACACACATGCACGCACACACAATCTGACCTGCCCTTGCCCAGCTAGAGAGCAGGTACCTAATGGGTCAGACACTGCAGCCGACCTACTCCACCTCTCTGAGCCTCTGTATTCTTAAGCTGGAACTAACCATATCTTTTTTACAGGGTTGATTATTGGTAAGGATTAAACTAACGTGCAAAACTCCCTTGCAAAGGATAGCATCCTATACAAACAGAAGTGCTAGGTATTGACCTTATACAAGAAAAAAATAACTGCAAGTTACTTTTATCCTGTAAGCATTTTCCTTCAGTGTCTACACTGTCCCAATTCCCTGATAATCACTCCAGCAACACACAGTAGGGTGGCACAGAATACTGGCTCAGAACATTTTTGTTAGATGAATGAATGAGCAGATGAAGAACGGGACGAATCCAGGCATAAAAGCAGGCAGGTAAGCTGCTGGTGAGGAATGTGGAGGAGGCAACTTGTCAAGCAGGGGCTATGAAGGCGCTAGAGCCCTGAGCCCTAACAATGGCAAGAAAAACAGTCATAACCTCCACCATTCCCAGAGGCCTCCGCCCCAATTTTTGAGCCCCGCCTGCTCTGCCTCTCCCTCTGATAAAAGTCACTGCCCTCTCACTTAGGTGCCATTAGGACGCTAATGATGTGTGATTAGACCTACTCTGAGACTCCCATTGACTGACCTCAGGATGGCAGAGGTTTGCCTGGAGGCCAGGAAAGAAAAACATACAGAAAAGGAGAGACCCAGGGAGCTGAGGCCCAGCTTAGGCTCTGAAGGGAAGCCAGGGAGGCACTGGGTGGGCACAGTCAAGAGCAAGTTAGGGGCTCTGCATCTTCAAGGGGACTTTTTTGAAGCCAGAGAGAACCTTGTTGGCCATACGAGCTCTAACTCCCTTATCCACAATTCTGAAATCCAAAACGCTCTGAAGAATGTCTTTGGTAACTTGACCTGAACATATCCAGGGCTATATATAGCCTTGATCTCTCCCACTTTTTGTGAATATTCATGTTTTGCTGCACAAATGTTAATGTATTTGATTAAGAATGCTGCTCCAGGCCACAATGGTGTGTTAAATGATGTATGGATATATATCATATTTTGCCATCTAACATCCAAAAAATTCTGAATTCTGAAACAAATGTGGCTTCAAGGGTTTCGGATGAGAGACTGGAGATCTACTCTACTCAGTTGTAGATTTCTTTAAATTGCATATTCCTCCATTGACTCATTCATTCATTCATTCATTCATGTATTCAGTCTTCATAGCCTTCACCACCTACATGTATCCTTTTGCTGTTGGAGAAGGCCCTACATCCGTATTTTTCCTCCGCAAGTGCCCACTGAGTCTTTCTGGATGTGAGACCCTGGCCTGGGCCCATAAGGGCTCATCTTACATGTCTTTCTGTCTCTGCATTTGTCCACTGGGCTGTGTCCTCTGTTTCCATCTGACTTCCACTCTGGATGGGGGTTCTTATGTGAACAGGGCATGATCTTCTGCTTTCCCCACAGATCTTGGCATGCATATTGGTCTCTGCAAGTGGAGTGCCCTCAATAGCCTCCCACAGACACGGAGAAGGCCCAGGCCCTGTTCTCTAAGGTGCTCATGCACACCTGGAGCAGTGGGCCACCCAGAGTGGCACCCAGAGAATCACAGACCAGTAGGGCAAGAAGGACCTGCCAGGGCTTCTGGTTCAGCCCCTTCTGGTGCTTTGGTCCCCTGAAACAAGGCCCTGCAAAGCCACCTGGACACTGCTGTGGCCCATTCCATGTCATAATGCTGCCTCTGGAAAACTGCTGTCTGATAAGAGGATACCTGCCTACATGGCACTCTGCCCATGAATCCTGGGAGCAGTGAGAGATGCAATCATTCAAAGTGGGGGAAACCAGGGAAGGCTTTCTGGAGGAGGTACTTCTAGAACATTTTGAAGAAGAAAAAGGATTTTGGTAAGCTTTGTGTGTTTGTGCAATAGTGGTGGTGGTGGTGGTGGTGTGTGTGATGGGTAGTTACAGCATTCCAAGGGAAGCTCTTGGAAATGATAATGAGCCCTGGTTGTGGTGGACAGGGCGATGCAGCCCCCAGGTCCCCTGTCAATGAAGGACTTGTTGCCCCAGCTGCTGTCAGTGCTATCAGAGTGCAGCCTTCCACTGTCAGTCTCTTTTGCCCCAGTTGCAGAGCCTCCTTGCTCAGAGATGGGCCCTTCCATGCATGACCCATATCCAGTGAGAGTCAATCCAATGAGGAGTAAAGGCAGGTATGTAAAGGCCCAGCCAGCTATTTCAGATCCAAGTTTCCCTGTGGAAATTGCTAGGGCTCGCATCTCAGCTTGACTTCTCCCTCTGCTCAATTTGTTTTCTCCTCCCACCCCCAGTGACCTCCCTAATAAATATGCATGGAAACCACCTCAGAGTCCGCTTCCCAGGGAACTCACCTGCCAGATTTGGGGTGGTGGGGAGGAGGTCAGAAGAGGGTGCTGTTGGCAGATTGCTGTTGGAGGGACTGTTGAGAGATTGGGCTGGAGAGGCAGGACCTGGGCAGCCCACAATACTACCTCTTCCTGTTTGGGCTTAAGGTCCCTAATGCAGGGCCCACTTGCTTTCACAGGACTTCAGGAGAGGGTGCTAAAGCCATGAGTTGGCAGGAACCGAGCACGTGCCACCTGCCAGGCACTCTGTTAGTTACTTAGTGCCTGTTATTTAGTGGGATCTTTACACTGACTCTACCTGTAGGTTTTATAACTCCTTATCTTTAATAGATGAAGGAACTGAACACTGAGGAGTTTCAGTCCTTGCCAAGGTCATGCAGCTAGAAGGTGGGAGCACCTACAACTGAAGTCTGACACCAAATACACAAGCCTGTGTGTTTCTTCCAAGAGGCCCCACCCCTCCATAGAGCAAGAGCACTGTTATCTCTGATGGCCAAACCTGTGGAAAATTTCTATGTTTGCTAAACGAACAAAGTAAAAACCTAGTTTCCTTTTCTTAGTGTCAGCTAAGTGCTCCGACTATGGCCAGGGTCAGGGTTCTGTGCCTCACCTGAAGCCAAGGCCCAGTTGTGTGTGTGATTTTGGGTTCATTCTGAGACCACAGGACAGCACTTTTATCTCGGTAAAATTAACTAACCATGACACTACTGGAGGGCCATCCTGCTCTCTCAATCCAAACACCATCTTTTAAGAGAGAAAGAAAGCAGAAAAGGGTGGGAGTGGATGCCAAGAAGTAAGGAGACGAATTCGAAGGGGTTCTATTCAACCTTTTATCCATCATCAAAACCCTCCATCATTAGGTTAGCTGTGCCCGTCTGTCCCATAACATTTACAGACAATCATAAAAGGGAGGGTAATGACTGCAATTACAGCTGAAGGACTGGTTTAATGAATATTAAATAGCTTTGAACATCAAAGTATTGGCTAAAGTGGAAACCTAATATCTCTCCTCTCAGCCTCTGCTGCCCTGCAAAAGGGTAAGGCAGATGGCCTGGCCTTCTGCAGGGCTGTCAGGAACAATTTGCAAGAGTCACCAAGGGGCACTTGGAACAAGTCCTTCTGCCTGGAGGCCGGCCCAAGAAATAAAGGGATCTGCCATTATCTTCTCTGCAGCAATCAGCAGGGGAGAACAGTCATCTCACAAAGGAAACAGAGTCCACGAGAAGCAGAGTCTCCCTCCTAGGGAAGTCTGCTCAGGTAGTACCACAGGGAAGCCCTTGCTCAGCCAGCATGGCTCAGTGGCAAGGGGCATGGACAGCCTGCTTTCACCCCTCCACCCCTCCCAGTCCCTTTCCTGATTCTGTCTGCACACAAGTCCTCTGCCTCCAAGCTGGCTACTATTCAACAGCCTCCCCCTCCCTGACTTCACTCATTCATTCAGGTATTTAGAGAGCTGAACAAGACGTAGCCCCTGCACTCAAGGAGTTCATGGTCTAATGGAAGCAACAGATACATAAGAAGTAACACTGATATAGATTGATTACAGCCATGGGGGCAGACTTCTGCGGAAGAGTGGTTCAGGCTAATGGAGTAACATAATTAACCGGGCAGGTCTGTGTCCTTAAAGAAGTTCAGGGTCTAGTTAGGGGGACAGCCACATTGGCAGTCTGTGGGACAAGTGCCATGTGAAAATCCAGGATGAGGGCAGTTTGGGGCTCCTTGAGCAATCAGAGAAGGCCTCACAGAGGAGGTGACATTGAAACTGAGCATGGAAGACGAAGAAACTCATCTGTGGGGCAAGGAGCCATAGGATGCCTTAGAAAACAGGCAGCTTGCCGGGCGCGGTGGCTCAAGCCTGTAATCCCAGCACTTTGGGAGGCCGAGACGGGCGGATCACGAGGTCAGGAGATCGAGACCATCCTGGCTATCACGGTGAAACCCCGTCTCTACTAAAAATACAAAAACTAGCCGGGCGAGGTGGCGGGCGCCTGTAGTCCCAGCTACTCGGGAGGCTGAGGCAGGAGAATGGCCGAAACCCAGGAGGCAGAGCTTGCAGTGAGCTGAGATCTGGCCACTGCACTCCAGTCCGGGCGACAGAGCGAGACTCTGCCTCAAAAAAAAAAAAAAAAAGAAAACAGGCAGCTACCATCCTGGTAAGTTTCCTTCTGATCCCTCCACCCAGTTTTCTGCCCACTCCCCCAGCACAACCTTCATCTGGCCAGTCCCTCATGGTTGCCCCAGTGTCTACTGTTCATGAATGGCCAAATATTTTGACCAAGCCTCCCACAAGGTGCATCTTCCCTGGTTGGCCCTGACTGGTCTTTACCAAGAGTTTATGTGGGACAGGTGCTGTGCTCACTGCTTTCTCATAGGACCCTTGGAACCTCATGGCTTGCGGTTCTGAGGAGGCTTCTAACCCTTCTTCCGTAACCAAGTTCTCAGACATGTGCCTCTCTTGAAAACCAGGGTACAATAGGTGTTGATAAAATGGTGGGATGAAAGAGAAGCCTCTGTGTTCCCAGGGTGACTGCCAAGTAGATGGGCAAACAGTGGGTCCAGAGAAAAACCAAGACCCATGAGAAGGGGTCCAGAGTCCTCAGTCCCTTTAGGATCCACAGTGGCTCTATACTCTAAGGCCAGCAGTGGGCAACTTGACTTCCTGTGATTGGAAATTCTTTCTTTAAGAGACAAGGTCTAGCTCTGACACCCAGGCTGGAATGCAGTGGCATGATCATAGCTCACTGCAGCTTTGAACTCCTGGGTTCAAGTGATCCTCCTGCCATATCCTCCTCAGTAGCTAGGACTACAGGGTTATACCACTATGCCTGGTTAATTTTTATAGAGACGTGGTCTTACCATGTTGACCAGGCTAGTCTTGAACTCCTTGCCTCAAGCCATCCTCCCACCTTGCCCCCCACCAAGGTGCTGGCATTACAGGTATGAGCCAACCTGCCTGGCTTAATGATGGACATTCTTTATTCCATGTGGTTGTTGAGCACCTGAAATGTAGCTATTGAGACTAAAGAATATAATTTTAATGTTGTTTAATTAAATAGCCACATGTGACTAGTGGATAGCACAGGTCTAGTCATAAATTCATCCTGGTCTCTTAAGCATGCCAGATTTTTTCATGCCTCATGGCCTCTTCTGCCTGGAAAGTCATTCCCCTCTTCTGTGTCTGGGTTCATGAAGTCACTCAAGAGTCACCTTCCTGGAGGAGTGTTCCCAAGGCTAAGTGAGATGCCTCCTCCTGTCCCCCAGAGCTCTTGGGCTTCCTCTGGTCGTGTTGCTTATTTATACGTCTATCTCAGCTTCTAGACTGGTGACGTCTGTTGGAGGGCACCCTTGAGAGTATACAACAAATTGCCTTGGGGCTTCTACACACAACCTCCACCTGCAACTTCTGCACACCCCATGTCAGGGGGCTTCTGACACCCCTCTGCCTAGGGGCTTCCAACCATCCCCTATGCCTTGCCATTCACAGAGACCCAGCTGTGCCTCTCCTACTGCCCAGCTGTGCCTCAGGGTTTGGTGTGAAGACCTCACTGTGAAGTAGTGGGTAAGAAAATGGGCTGGGAATCATTTTCAGAGCAGGGGCTCCTTGAGGAGAAGGAGCTTTGTCTGCCTCATGTCTGTGCCCCCAGGGCCCAGCAGAGCCAGGCACAGAGATGGGGTGGGGATTGTGTGAGCAGAGAGGGAGGGAGGCACTGGGAGTTTCCTGTAGGGTGGAGTCAAGGCTTGAGACCCTGAGAAAATAGTTGGAAGGGAAGCCAAAGCAGAAGCTCCACTACCACAGGGCTTCCTGGGCAGGGGAAGTTAGAGTCAGTACAGTTCTGAACCCAGACTGCAGGCAGGTGGAGGAGTTTCCTTTCCAAATCCCCCAGGGTGGCAATGCCTCTCATTACCATAAATGAGAATGGCTGCTAAATCCTGCATTAGGCTAAAAACTTAACACCCAGTAAACATTTATTGATCACATGTAACCCTGATTAACCCCTAGAGCACCAGGGGCTCACCAGGCCAGGCTACAGGATCTGCCTGCCTGCTCCAATTTGGTCAGATCAGGTCACTCTCCTGCCTCTGCCTCCTGCTCTGAGGTGTCTCTCCTTGGCCCACACCCACTGAGCACACCCTTTGGGCCAGGCCCTGTGTGATGAACCCACGAGTTCATTCTGGGGAAGAAAAGAGATGGGCATATTTCCTCTAAACCTAACTTGAGCACAAACTAAAATAAGGGGTGCAGAAGAAGCTGCAGCAGGGCACTGATTGTGAGATTTGGAGAGTGGGATGATGTTTGCAGAGGAGAAATGAGGGAAGGCTTCCTGAAAGAGGAGTGATCTGAATCAAACCTTGAAAGATGGGTGGGAAGAATGTGGTAATAGGTCAGGGTCTTGGAGGCCATTAAAAGAGATGGAAATAGGGTGACCAATGGCTGGGATGGGGGAAGCACAAGGTGTGGTGGAGAAAGCACTGGGGGCTGAGAAAACAGACAGGGAAATCAAGGAGTCTTGATTTTACTCAGTAAGTGAAGACATTTACATGATGGATCCTTTCCCATCCTGGGGCAACTCTTACAGGAGCAAATATTCAACCCCTGATGGAAACCACGTTACTGTTTTATAACAGTGGAGCAGTCCCAGGGCTCTCACTCTTTACCTGAGAGAATCTCATCTTCACAATAAGATCATGCACTCCCAAGAGAGAGACCATGCAGCCTCCTTTCTCTCCTGCAAAGCCTAGCACAGGAGAGGAGGAGGGTCCTGGAAAGCCATGTTGACCCACAGCCCAATTCCTCCCTATCATACTTGCCTCCATACCAGAAATTCCACCATTAATGCTGTTCTTCTAATTGAGTTAAGCATTACCCTCCATACATTATATCCTCACTCTGCTTTCAAAATATAATATCCTCTGTGCTCTCTCCTGGTATAGGCTGACTCCTAATGCTCCAAATCACTTAAATGATATTCAGTATGCTCCCTAAAAATTCATCAGATTTAAGTTAACATACTCCGATTCTACAGAAACCAGCTGACATGTTGAGCCCATAGCCTGGGCTCTCTGTGGAGGACACAAAGGAAGACAGAGGCTGAGCCTGCTTTCGGGGAGTTCGTGGTCAAAGAGGAGGACAGGAGACAGGGAACAAGTAACCGGAAAGAGGGAGAAATCATGACTGCCAAAGCAGGGATTCACAGGACAAGGGGTGCTTGAGAAAAGCAAATGGAATGAGGCAACACATGTATAAGCATCTGGCTCATGCCTGGAGGGCAGCAGGTTCTCAATAAATAGTGGCTAAGTTTAAACTCCATTCCTTCATTTTTCTCAAAGGGTCCAAGACATGGGGACTACTATGGTGTGACGAGCAATGCGAACCAACTTCCCAGAAGAGCAGGCCTGGCAGCTGGGGATGGGGAAGGGAGTGGTAGCTAGATGTCTGAACAGGGAAGCATCTGAAGGTTCCCTTAATCCAGCCTTATCTTTGGGCCTGTTTCTGGTTGGGGTTCTCAGGGAGTACGTGTTGCAATTACCCCATCCCACGCAGCAGAAATATACTAGCACCCTACATCTACATGGTTCCCTAGCCACCGCTGCCCCCAGCATCCCATGGCTGTGCCTCCACTTCAGATAAGAAATCTATATTTCACATCCTTTGCACCTGATGCCACAATTCTTCCACTCTGCTGCTCTACATAAACCCTCCTGACATTCTCCTTTTCCCTCTCTGCATGTCTATCTCTCTGCCTCCTTCCCCCTCTCTCTCTTTTCTTTCTCTTTCTACCTCCCTTTTGTCCCCAGCCCTCAATCTCTATGGCATACGGTGTGAGAGGATACAGCCACGCATATTTGAGAGGGGTCACCTCCCTGGCCCCCAATACGGAACCAGCTGCAGAGACAGTGAGAAGTGCAAGGCAAGGCTTTAATTCTGGGGAAGGGCTACCTGATGTTAGCTGCTTCCCGTTTGGAGTCTCACCGGCCTCTGCCCCTTGCACCTGCTGCTCTTAGCTCCAGCACTCCACATTACTTCTGGGCTTAGAGGTCTTCACAGCACTCCTACCATGTCTCATTATTTTATGTCCCGAAACCAGTAAACAATGGCTCAGAGAGTGGCACACCCTTGCTCAAGGTCATACCACAGGCCTGCGGCAGAGCTGGGATCAGAAGCCAGGTTTCCTGAGTGCTCCCTACTCCAATGCCCCTCCTGTGGCACTGACTAAGGCCCCATGAGAGAAAAACATGATTGGTTACATCGTGTGGTGTGCACACAGTGTACCAGCCACAGAGCTCCGTGCTTTGAATGACTCATTGAAGAAACATAACTCATTTATAATGAGTTATAGTCTTGATAACCCTACGAGGTGGATACTATTATCATCCCTATTTCACAGATGAGAAAACTCAAGCTCAGAGAGGTTAAGGAACTTGCTAAAGGTCAACAGCAGTGAGTTCACATTAGAGTTTGATTCAATTCAGGTTTTCTTGCACCATGCTCCATGCTGTTAGCCATGGTGAGATAATGCCTTTCTAAGAACCCAGGAATTCTGATCCCAGTCTTGAGGTTGCCTTTCTTCCCCTCTTCTCAGCTCCATTCTCCCTGACAGGATTTGAGCGTAGCAGGGCTCCATCCAATCTCCCTATGGGATGAGACTGATTCCCCAAGCCTAGACGGGTAATACTGCAACCCCGCTCGGTAGCAGCTTGGCTGGAGGCTGTCAGCCGGCTGTCAACCACACCACAGGAAAAGCTGGATTTCTCCACAGCTGCCCCTGCAGTTCAAAGGAACAGGGGCCCAGAATCTTGGCTAGGATGGCCTGTATTATGACAGGTCCGGGAACCTTAAAAGCAAAAGACAGCTTAATAATGCAGCAAAGAAAACACAAGCCCTTTGGCCTGGCTCTTGAGGGCAGCCAGAAGCTTAGCAGGGGGACCTGCCAACTCCAATCCCTTGTGCTGTCGGTCCCCCTTTGGCAATAGGCACAATGTTGGAAAACACGGTGCCTGCCCAGTTTCAGCCCCTTCCCTGGACAGTGATGGCCTGCTCCCTGGAATAGGCTTGGCAGTCTCCTGCCTGCACATGACGGGCAGCCCGTGCGAGCACCAGCCGGCCGCTGGCGTGGGGAGGGAAGGCAGGGGGGAGTCTGGCTCCAATAACACACATTTTCCAGGCACAAAAGTGTGGCTATTCAGGCAAAGATGCTATAAGCTCCAGCAGCTGGGGCTGTGGGCCCCAGGCTGCCTTCACAAATACACTTTCATGCTTATTAGAAACACTTTCTTTCATGACCAGGGATTTGTTCATTAGTCGGGCTGGGCTACTAACGTGGCTTTTTACAAGAGAGTCATGGTCATTGAATTTGGTTTTCTAGCTCTCCTCAAGCCACTGAATAATGGAGATATTAAAGCAAGAACAGGTGGGCCCACCTCTCTTAAAGAAAACTTCTGAGAACAGGAAATGATATAATATCAAAAAGTATTTGTTGAGTATCTCTTCTGTACCCTACACGTACCAGGTATCCTTCATGTTTCTTGTGTTCCTTCTACTTAATAGATGAGGAAACTGAGGCTCCAACATAAGTTATGGCTTGAGGTTACCCTGTAAATAGGGAGGGGAACTGGGATTTGAACCTGGTTTGTATGACTTTTGACTGGTGCTTTCTCCGTTACACCATGTCAGGAGGGAGAAGCCAGTTGCCGGGTGCATTCATGTTTGTTCTCACTCTTTATCCATCTAAAGGAGGAGGATCCCAGGCCACTGGAGGCCATGAGAAAAGCAAAAGAAGGAGTCCTGATTCTAGAAGTCAAATTGGTAGGAAAACCCTTGCAATGTTTTCTTTGACCTGCCTCCCTTCTGTGTGATAATTGATTGAAAGAATTAAACTTTAACTGTCTTTCTAGCAATAATGTTAACTGCAGGATTCACTGGTGTCATAATGCTGTAGAACCCACTTGGGAAGGCAAATTGAGGTACCTGGTTGTGGGTGGCACAAGGAGAGGGACTAGTTAAAGTTTTTGCCTCTTCTCTTCCTCCAAATTTTCTGAATTTCTTTCTTTTCTCATCAAAAAGTAACTGGAGAAGTGTTCCCTCCCATGAAACTGTGGAAACCTGGGAATGACCTAAATGTGGTCTGTGGCCATTAGAAATGAGACCATGGATATGTATTTATCCACAGTGGGACGATGTTCATGATATATGGTGAACTAAATACAGGAAGTTTCTGAAGAGTATGTATAATAATAATCCCATTTTTATAACTATGTATTCATCTATATGTACATATAGAGAGAGACACAAATTTGCAAAGGGAAATGTCTAGAAGGATATTCACCAAATGTTAACAGTGGGTATCCCACCAGATGGTGGAATTTTATAACTTTTTTTGTTTATGCCTTTTACGATGATTACATGCTATATAACAATACATACTAGTATGGTTTGTTTTTTAAAAAGAGGAAAAATTTTGCAATCAGATAATTGATTGGGAGAACTCATGCCAATCAAGAAGTCCTCTGGGCCTCAGCTTCCTTATCTGTAAAATGGGCTTCCTACTCCACCTCCAGAGTTGATTCAAGGGTTAGATAATTCCATGAAGGGACCTGGTGCCCGGGACTACCCAGTCTGCACAGGCTCCTATTCTCTCCCTCCCATGCCTCTCCCTCACTCTCATTTCCTGTCTCTTGCCACCTCCTCTGTCCCCTTTCCTTCCTCCATTCTATCTGCAGCTCTTTCTCCTCCAAACCTCCTTGGCCTTTTCTTCAACCCACAATGGCCAAGGAGCCAGCTCAGCCAGGCACACAAGTCACACCAATGTCCCAACTGGGAGGCAGCAGGCCATGGAGGGCTCTGGCTCCTCATACCATGTACAGAGATGGTTTTGGGAGGGGGCAGTTTCAGCATTCTGGAACACCTGCCCCCTGAGGCCCTTCTAACTGCTCCTCAGGACAGTCTATCTGAACTGCAGCTCCCAGAAGACATAGCAGACTTCCTTTACAGAGCTTCAGCGCATGAATCTAGGCCGGAAGACAAGGGCGGGATGTCAGGAAGGTCTTTCAAACCACGAGGAACCTTAAAAGCAAAAGCTTCTGCCCAGCTCCTGCTGCTCTTGACTTCCCGCTTTCCAGGCCAGCCTCATGAGTGGCCTGTGCGGTTAGTCACCACCTGATCTTGGCTCCTGCCATTCCTTTCGCTAGGCGTGCTCTTGATAATAACTGACATCTATTAAATAAGTGTGGACACGTTCTAATTCTCACTTTAACTGTGCAAGGTAGTGTGTTAGTCTGTTTTGCACTGCTATAAAAGAATACCTGAGGCTGGATAATTTATAAAGAAAAGGGGTTTATTTGGCTCACGGTTCTGCAAGCGCTACAAGAAGCAGGGCACAAGCATCTACTTCTGGTGAGGGCCCCAGACTGCTTCCACTCCTGGTGGGAAGAGAAGGGGACCTGGCATGTCACATGGCCAGAAAGGGAGCATGAGAAAGACAGAAAGAGACAGAAAAAGGGGAGAGAGAGAGAGAGAAAGAAAAGAAGAAGAAGAAGAAGAAGGAGGAGGAGGAAGAGGAGGAGGAAAAGGAGGAGGAGGAAGAGGAGGAGGAGGAGGAGAAGGAGAAGGAGAAGGAAGAAGGAGGAGGAGGAGGAGGAGGAGCAGCCAGACTCTTTTAAAGCACCGGATCTCATGGGAACGAACAGAATGAGAACTCACTCATTATCATGGGGAGAGCACCAAGACATTCATGAAGGATCTGCCTCCATGATCCAAATACCTCCCACCAGGCTCCACCTCAAACACTGCGGATCATCTTTCTTTTCTTCTGCTTCCCTCCCTCCCTCCCTTCCTTCCTTCCTCTCTTTCTTTCTTTCTTTCACTTTCTTTGAGACAGTCTTGCTCTGTTACCCAGGCTGGAGGCTGGAATGCAGTGGCACGTTCATGGTTCACTGTTCCTCCCCTATGTGGGCTCAAGCAATCCTCCCACCTCAGCCTCCTGAGTAGCTGGGACTACAGGCACATGCCACCACGCCCGGCTGATTTTTGTATTTTTTGTAGAGATGGGGCTTCGCCAAGTTGCCCAGGCTGGCCTTGAGCTCAAGCGGTCAGCCTGCCTTGGCTTCCCAAAGTGCTGGGATTGTAGGTGTGAGCTACTGTGCCCGGCAGGGATCATGTTTCAACATGAGATTTGGTGGGGACAAGCATCCAAACCATATCAGGAAGGTATTCTTACTACCTTCATCTTATAGGTGAAGAAACTGAGGTTTAGAGAGGTTAAATAAAGTGTCCAAGGTCAAAGGACAGACAATAACTCCAATTCATCCCCTAGGACTGACTTCCCTAAAACCTGACTCCTCAGAAGGCCTTTCCTGACTATTCAGCCAGGATCAAGGACTCCTCCTGTCAGCCTTCACAGCTCTGTCTGTCCAGGATGATCTGCTCATTATTTGCTGAACTGAAACAGTCGCAATTAACCAACAAAGTTCTAGGATGGCCATGGGAAGCAGTGAGTACCTTGTCACTCAGAGACAGCGAGAATGAGTCAGTGACCCTCAGTCACAGAGCCATGCAGTGGACCGGCACTGGGTACATGTACCCTCCCCCATGGGAGTCCAGGAGGCTTCTTGAAGTTCAAAACCCTAGAGAGTAGTAGTTAGAAAAAGCACAGACCTGTATGCTGTGAGTCCTGGGCCACGCCATTTCTCTCTCAGAGCCTGTGTCTTCATCTATAAAACAGAGGTAAAATACCTATCCTCACATGGCATAGGTGGCTCTTTTACCGGCATGTCCATTCTCTCCTTTTTCCATAGTAATAAACCCCCTCATTTTCATCTGAGCACATGGCCACCCAGAAGAGACCCCATTTCTCAGTCTCCTCTCACAGTTAAATGTGGCAAAATGACCAAGTTGTGGCCAACGGGTCATGAGCAGGACCGATGGGTCTAATTCCAGGCTCTGCCTTTCTCCTTGCCCAAGGCTGGAATGGCCAGGCAGAGGGTGGAGCCACCTTAGATCGGAGGCAATTCCTGGCGATGGTGGAGAAGCAGTGAAAAGAGCCTGAACCCTTCATAGCTTCCTGGAGCACAGCGCCAGCCCCAGCCGGAATTTTTACACTGGGGAAAATAGAAATGTCTAATAGAAAGCCAGCCTGCCCTTAGATTGAATCTGCATTCCTTCTAACAGCCTTATAGGGTAATTGTGACAATTCAATGAGACAATGCACATAAAGGGACACCTCAGCGGGGTGTAACGCACAGGTGGCATTCTGGCGGTTAAATTCATTGTTTCCAGTGAGCTGACCCTTGAGGACCCACTCTGCACAGGCCTGGGGGGACACCACGCCAAGACCAGTCTCCTCAGAAACTGCTGGTGCAAGTTACAACCTTTTCCCCAGGCCTTTCCTATGACAGAAAGAGTAAGATGTGATAGAATGATAGAAAGACACAGACAGGAGGCAGCAAGTGTCTTTCTCCTTAGAGAAAGAACAGGCCGAAGAACTCCTGAGTCACGGAAGTGGCTGGACTGACTCAGGCCAAGGTACCATCTGTCAGTTCTATAAGCAGCACTCATCCTGCGAACACCACCCTCATGTGGACGGGTCCCTGGACATGGGTCCCACATGGTCCTGCCCCAGGAGAAGCTCATGGGCTATTGCGAGCCCCTTGTGTCCCCTATGGAGCCACAGCTCAGGAGCGCAGGCCCCTGTCTCCTGTATCCCTGTGTTGTCTCTATGCTGTCTGTCCACCAGGACGGGCTACATAATTTGAAAGGTCCAGTGCAAAAGGAAAATGAGGAGCTCCTTATTCACACATTATTAAGAATTACATAACAGCAACAGCAGAAGATGAAATAAACACAGAGCCTGTGTGACACACAGGTTTCATGCCTGTGAAGGAAGCTCTGCCACACTGGGTGCCCAGTGCTCTGTGCCACACACAGTAGGCAGTCATGGAGTGAATGCAATCAGTGTGGATCGCGGATGCCCAAGTACTATGGCTTCATCATCAAAGCAGTTGGGCTGGATGTGGTTTTGTTTTTCTTTTTCCCAAGCCCAATTCTTTACATCTCTTGGAGGAGGGGGCTGAGGGAGGCACGGGGGTCAGAGGCCAGAGGTCAAACAGAAAACAAACTTCCCTGAATGACTGAGTGGGCAGGAGTCAGCAACAGGCATTTCTGAGCCGTTCTCCTTGTTTCTTGCCACAAGATATAAACTAATCTATTTAGTTAGAAAAACATGGTTTATTGCAATCTAAGTAATTTGTATTTCTTTTTCTACCACAAGATGTAAACTAATCTAGTTAGCTAGAGCAAGTTGGTTTAACCGAATTCAAAGTAATTACCTTCCAAAGCAAAGCGATGTGTGGGTTTTTTTAGTTTGCCTGGTTTTTTAATTTTTTTTCCTTTCCAGTATTCAAAGGCTGAGACATATAGGTACTTATGATTAAATAAAACCCAGCCGTTTTTTGGTTTTGGTTTGCCGGGGCCTTGGCCTTTCTGGAGGGTCTCAGTCTCCATCCCACCACCTGGGATTTCCTGAAAATGTGCTGGAGGTGGCATGGAAAATCCAGTATGTGTTCTAGTGGAAAAACAATTTGTAACAACATTTCCTGGAGTGGTGGAGTTTTAACTCATTGAGAGGGTATTTACCATATGCTGGGAGGGCTTAGAGAGGGCAGCCCAGCGCTGGGGAGACATCAGGCTTCGTCTTGGTCACCTCAGGTTGTGGGTTCTCTGGGGAGGCCCTTCTGTGTATGCTCAGCCTTGTGCGACAAGGGACACTCACTCTTCTCAGGCCCACCTTGTCCCAGGAGCTGGCAAGGAAGCATCTCACTCTCCCTAGTCATTATCATCTCCAGAAGATTACCATCTCCAGGACATCAGGGAAGCCTGAGGCTCAGCGGGAAGAAAGGACTTGTGGCCACAGCTCTAGGAAGCAGCACAGGCCGCCCATAGCACTACTAATCCAGAACCCCCTGTGCCTCCCACCAGAGGCCACAGCAGGTTACTGCCTGATTTCAAGTGTCTGGGCAGCTCCTGACTGTGAAAAGGCTCTTTTTACTTCTTCAGTTCAGTTCCCCCACCAGACCTAGCTCCATGCTCTGCAGCCCTCTCTTTATCCTCCACTCCAGGACAGCCCAGCAGACATTTGGGGAAAATGACTTTATCCTTCCCAAGCTTCTCCTCTCCATGCTTAGCCCCAGTTCTTACAGTTCCTCGTAGCTCCCAGGTTCACTCTCACCACCTTCCCCCAGATCAATACACTCTCTCCTGAGCACTCGTGGGTACTGGGTGCTGCCTTTTATCCAAACTGCCCTGGGGCTGGGAATGGGATTAGCTGAGCAAACCAATATGGTTTCCAGCGTTGGCTCTCTGCAAGTGGGATACGTGACCTAAGTGTGCTCTGCACCCATCAGAAACGACACCATTTCTAACGGCAGAGAGGCACCCAATCGGTCTGGGAAACCCAGCTGGCTGTTTATCCAGTGCCTATTTTGCACTTTGTCCCCAGACAAAGGTGCCTGACCTTTCCTGTTTGACTTTCTAAATGATACTTTGAATGGCTGCCTTTTTGTCCCTTGAAGTCCCAGCACAGACCCAAGACAGGAATGCATGTGGTGGTCAGCACCCCACGAATATGAACTCCTATGAAAGCAGTCTGGGGTAGCACGGAGTTCCTACTTCCCTCCTCCCTTCCTTTCCTACTTCGTCATGCTGCCATCACCTGGCTCCAAGAGAAGAGCAGCCATGTCCTTTCTGTTGAAAACATCAGGGAAAGAGCAATAAACAATTAAATAAAGAAACTTAAGGCAAGGAGGGGAAAGAGCCTTCTATGTGCCTGGACAGGAAAAATCATTTCTTTTAATCCTCCTATCAACTCTTAACGAGCAGTACTATTGCTGCCATTTTATAGATGAGGAAACTAAGGCCTGGTTGATTAATTTGCCCAAGTTCAGCAACTGAATAAATAAACGGCAGAGTCAGGCTGGGGCCTGTGTCATTCACTTCTACAGCCCCAACGTGGCAGCCTGCCTCGGTAAAGTGCTGCAACTGCTCACTCTGTCGCAGCTTCTTGAATTCTTTGTAGACTTCCAAAGTTCCCAAACACACCATATGGCAAAGTCTGGATAATTGGAAATGGGGGCAAATTATCCACCTTTGAAATCAATTCCAGCACCTGGCAGGTGAAGTTGTGAGCCCCAGTCCCAAAGATTACAAATACCTTCCTTTGCAGTTGCCTTGGTAAAATGATCCCTGGTCGAGAACTAGCCCAGAGAATGCAAGCATTGCACAGACACAAGAGCAGCAGGAAGAGAGGCGTCTGACCTGAAACCTCTCACAAACACAAGTGTTTTTCTTACGGAGTTTCCTCCCCCTCAGCTCTTTCAGGCTCCTGTCCTGGTGACCTGGACAGATTCCGTGGTGCCTGCTGTGGGAGGAGCGGGGAGCTCCTCGGGGACAGGGAGGGAGCCAGAGCAATGTAGGGAAGGGGCTGCTGGAATGAATGGAGTGAGGGCCCAGAGCCAGCTCATTCGCCCAGGGGCAGTTTTAGCAGCAGTGTGCAGTTGGATAATTGAAATCTGGGGTGAGTGCTGGTACACAAGGAGTGGCTTACAATATAAATGGAGAAGACTACTCCAGCGCCCACTGTGCCTCTTTCCCTCCACTGCCAAATCTTCCAGGGTGTCTGGACCTGGCCCCCTCCATAGGAAGAGCTGGTCCATTGGCACTGCTCATAAGGCCTGAGTCAGCAGAGTCGGAACCGGGTCTTGGAAGTGGATGGAGATGGAGTTATCCTTTCTGTGAGGGCCAGGGAGTGAGCAGAGCTTACCTGAGCCCTTCACTTATTCATTCAAAGGCACTGGCTTTAGGCTGAATGCTGGGGGGCAAGGATGAACCAGATAGACACAGTCCTCTGTGGCCCGTGCTCTGGGTATAGACCTGGTTAGATGTCCCTGCCTTCCAGGAGCTCAGTCATGGGGAAGATAGACACGAAAGCAGCCCACTTCAGTACAGCGAGACAAATGCAATGAGGCAGATTCATTAACAAGGAGCAGAGGCACCTAAAGCATAAGGAGGGTCTTGCTCACTGGTGTATTCCAAGTACTTGCAATAGGGCCTGGCACACAGTAGGGGTGCAGTCAGCACATCTTGTTACTGCAAGGAGTGAGGCGATTAGGTCGGGGCATTCTGGGCAGATGGAACATCATGCACAAAAGCAGGGAGGTGCAAGAGAGGGGTGACTTGTGCAGGAGACTAGAAGCAACTCCAGAGAGCACTGCCTCGGTAGGCAACAGTAGAGTGGAGGCTACAGACTCTTCTCAAAGGCCTCTGAAGTTGGGAATACCTTGTTGAAGTTCACATAGTCTTTCAGCAATGGATTTCAGAGCCAGAGGCATGGGGACTTACAAGTGTATTACACCCAGGCCCTACAATGGATCATGCCATTTGCATGTGTATACGCGTATACGCTGCCTGGCCCAGTCCCATCCCCCTAACAGGCTGAGAGAGTCTTTACTGACCCATTTTACAAATGAGTAAAGTCAAGTCTCAAGAGGAAAAATAGATGCCTAGGTTCACACAGCTTGTAAGAGGCCAGGCAGGGATTCAAAGTCAGGATTAAGACATTCCATGCTCCCATGCTCTTTCACTCCCTGGAGTGCAGCTTAAATTCGAGATGGTGGGGTGGAAACAAGGGCCAGGTCTTTGTATCCAGCTGTTCCTACAGAACCAGAACTCCCTGGCTCCTCTCGCTTTCGGGGGATGTCCTGTCAGTCACAGCCTCCTGTCATAGGGCATGAAGTGACTGCTGCACCCCGTGCTGGACCCTGGGAGCTGAACGTGCAGGGTAAGCCCTGTCGTGCCCCCACCCTCCCCTACCCCCACCAGGCGGTGACCCCAATTGCTGCGTAGTCATGGCTGACAGGTCTCCGGGAGACACCTGTTTTTCATTGTAGGCCCCTGTGGCTCTCTGGCAGCGGCTGTGTTTGTTTTGGGGAGGAGGGTGCAGGCTGGGAGGAAAAAGCCTTCTCTGCAGATCTGCAAGGACCTGGGGTTGCTGAGGAAGCCACAGATAGCCCTAAAGGGGACAAGAGAGGGGAAGGCACCTCTGGGGCAGCAGTGGACAATGGCTGCTCGCCTGCTCCTCACCCCTCACTAGTTGGCTGAGGCGGCGGGGTCGGGGGGCAGTGTTGAGGGGGAAATGCAGTCTCAGCTGTAGAAGGAGATGAAATCGACTGAGGCCCAGCCCTTACAGAAGCCTCCCCTGCTTCACTGCCTCCCCTCGCAGCTGTTCACTCATTGGTTCATCCATTCATTCAACATTCCAACATCCACCAAGGAGCCCACTACTGTTGGGAGCCCTGGAAGCACAAAGATGGATCAAACATGCCCCTGGCATCAAGGGACTTCCAGACAGGTGGGGGAACACTGAAGGGGGGGACCAGCTGTGGGATGAGCACTGTGACTGAGGGCAGCAGCAGAGGGCTGGGGGAGGCATGCAGGGTTGGAGCAGCTAACTACTGGGGACCAGGTCAGTCAAGGAAGGCTTCCAGGAGGAGGTGCCACTTTGCCAAATCTTGGAGGTCAAGTACAGGTGGACGAAGGTAGGAAACAACATCTCACAGAGGGTAACGAAATGAAAGCAGTAGAAATTTCTGCACATTGGCTGAATGACCAGAAAATCCACACAGGTAGAGAAGGGCCCATTAGGAAAGCTGCAGGACATGGGTCAGCGATGGGCAGGGTCAGACTGGGGGGGTTTACACCCCCTCTTCTAATGCCTTCCCACCTGGCTCTTTTCTTTCTCTATTCAAACCCACTTCACAGTTGCCTTCTCTTGTCTCTTTTCTTCTCCCCATTCTGTTTTATATCCTCCCCAGTCCCTATCTTGACTGATCATGAGAGGTACAGTCTGAGAAAGCTCCAACTATGTCTCAGGCACTAGCCAAAGCACTGTATACAGTTTAACGTTTGCACTTAAAACTGTTCTATGAAGCAGGTACTGTTTTCCCATCTTGCAGATGAGAAAATAGACCCTGAGAGGTTAAGCGATTTATTCAAGACCACGTACAGCTCCTGCAGAGCAGGGTCAGAGATGCATCCAGACCCAACAGATAGTGTTCAGGTGTCATGGACCAAGTCCAGCACACAAGGATGGGCTCCAGGACTCCCCTGGAAGTTGGTGGGCCACAGAGGTGAGAAGAGAGAGTTCCACAGGCCCTGGGCAGGCAGTCCAGATAGGCCAGCAACCCCAGAAACCCTTAGAAAGTGACTTCTGAAATGCTGGGTGCTGAAGTCCAGGATGCTCCACTGAGATTCTAGCCTATCTTTCCTGCCACAGTGAAAATCTATTCCCCCGTATCTGCGGCTGGGTGGGCATCAGGCAGCAGGCTGAGAAGCTATTACCTCTGTCACTCATGGGACACTCCTCCCAAGTTCTAATGGGTTAGAAATCAGTGTTCTTGGCCAGGTGCAGTGGCTCACGCCTGTAATCCCAGCACTTTGAGAGGCTGAGGTGGGAGGATTGCTTGAGCCCAGCCTGGACAATACAGTAAGGCCTTGTGTCCCAGTTTGAGACCAGCCTGGACAATACAGTAAGGCCTTGTGTCTATAAAAAATTAAAAAAAAAAAAAAGCCAAGCATGGTGGCATGTGCCATGTGCCTGTGGTCCCAGCTACTTAGGAGGCTGAGGTGGGAGGATCTCTTGAGTCCAGGAGTTTGAGGCTGTAGTGAGCTATGATTGCACCACTGCACTTCTGTCTCAAAAAGAAAAGAAAAAAAAAAAAAAAGAGCAAGAGAAACCAGTGTTCTTGCCTCCCTCTTGTCTTTTCCAGAACAAATCCTCCTGAATTCGTTATGATCTATGACACGCATATTGGCCCGCAGGTGTGTGTTGCTGGGCAAGGGCTTTAGACTCAGGTTGGCTGGGTTTGGTTGGTTGTTTTCATGAAGAAGTGCTCTTTCCCATTACAAAGCCTCTTAACATGTGCTGTCCTGTCTCATTCTTGCAACAGTTATTATTCCCATTTTGCATTTGGAAGAGCTGAAGGTCAGAATAACGTAATTTAGCAGTCAGTGGTGCTACCTGGATTTAGAAAAGAAAACCTCCTATGTACTCTGCTTTTAAGGCTCAGGCAGGACGTCACCTTCACTCTACAGCCTGCCATGGTTCCTTGAAGTGCCCTGAGTGGACCTGAGAACCTGCCAGTACCATATTGCATGGAAGGCAAGGGTTCACCTGTCTGTCTCCATGGCTGGGCTGTGAATGCCTTGTGTGTCTGCATCGCCAGCGCCTTTCTGGCAGCCCTGCACATGGCAAGTATGCTACAATTGTGTAGCAAGTGGATGAATAGGAAAACATTAGCCACCATATTTGGAGAACAGACTGTCTGCCAACAATGGTGACACAGAGAATGTGACCCACCCTCCGAGTTACATGCTGTTACTCACATTTTAGAGAAGAGAACAGGCTCAGAGGGACCTGTCCAAGGTCACATAGCTAGTACACGGCATGGCAGAATCTGAATCCATGTCTATCTGTTTCCAAACACAGTGGCCTTCACTGCTATCCTGCCCATAAAGAAATTCTTGTTGAGTTTATGAATACCCCCTCCCTCCTTCTCTTCCTTTCCTCCAACTCAGGCAAGCACGGGTAGAGGAGACCATGTGGAACTGTGCACTCAGATAATAATCAGGAAGCCTGGCCATAAGCCAAGACGGGGGCGGAAAGAAAGGACTCCAAGCTCTTCGTGCCCAGCCAGACTCATACCATTCTATGCCCCCATGCAGACTGGGGAAAATCAGTGATCAAGGTCCAGAACCAGGGCTAGAGGTAAACAAATCCAAGAACTTGATCTGAGCCATAGTCTGGGCTGTGGTTCCTTCTGCCCAGGCTGACCAAAAGCCAAAGGATTTGGGAAACTCAGCTCTAAGTGGCCCCAGAGAACCACATCAGGAGCTAACAGATGTTCCTTCCTTCTCTCTCACCTGGAGAATCCTTGCTCATTCTTTCAGGCCCTGTTGGGATGTCACTCCTCTGAGGTGTCTCCCTGGAGCTTAGTCGCTCCCTCTGGGGCTCCCGCAGTCCGTCAAACTGCCCACTGTACAATCATTGTGTGCTGTGGTCATCTGCTTTATTATAGGTCTCCCCAGTTCATGCAGGCAGAGTGCTCTGTGCTTGTTAAATGAATGGGCCAATAAAGGAATAAAAGGGTCAGCGAATAAATGAATGAATAGACAATTACATGAACAAATGAAAAAGGAAGTAAATAAATGTATGGATGGGAGGATAAAAGAGAGAGAATGGAGTAAGTGGCTGGCTGGCTGGGCCAGTGAATGAACTGCATGCTCTCAGCCCTCCCCATGGTGAGCTATCCAAGGAGACTGAAACATCTCTTAGCCATAGAGGGCTCCAGAAATCGAAGGGGAGCCAAACAGCAAAGTCTGTCTTAAAAGTTGCCTGGAGCTATAGTCCTATCCCCCAAAGAGGAGCTTCCTGCCTTCAAATCCCTCCAAGAGAAGTTGGAAAAAGCAGCTCAACTGCTGGTTGGGTTCCACCTCATCTGTTGGCTAACTGTGGGGAAATCAGCACCTCTTTACGGACTTTGGTCTCCCCACCTGTAAAATGAGAGGATTGGGCTGGACTAGACAGTTCGTAAGGACCTTCTAGTGGATCAATGCACAGGGCAAGAGTTCTAAGGAGGACACTGCTCAAGGGAAGAGAACTTGCATGCCCATGTCTGTTCCTGTGCCTGAGCCGGGTCACTGCTTCAGTCAGCTCCTGTCATGCCCTTCCAACAAGGCATACTAAGTGCACAGCACTGCATGCCAAGTGCTTAGAAGGAGGGATCTGGTAGGGCTTCCTGGAGAGGGGAGTGCTGGTGCTGGGGTGGGAAGGAGAGGGAAGATGTAAATAGGAGGAGAGGGGTTGAGAGGTCTCCTGGATGTGGCACTGAGCATCAGTTATTGTTCCTTTAGGTGGGACAGGAGATGAAACAGATGTAGGCACAGACATACCTCAGCTTCCTGAACAGACTTTACACAGAAAGCTCAATTACCTTTGGAGACATTTGTCTGCTACTATTCTAGTAGTGTGTGAGACTTTGGTACATGTATAGTAAGATGAGACTCATTATGTTACCTGTATCGTAGGGTTTTCCTGAGGATTGAGTGGTGAATGATGCCCAGTGCCTGGCAGAGTACTCAGTGGCTCCATGAATCAGAGGCAGGTATTATTATTATTCTTGTACAGTGAAGGCAGTGAAACTCAGAGAGGGGAAGTGATGTGCCCAAAGTCACACAGAGCAAGTCAACCCTAGATTTCTGGATGTCCTGTCCCCGGCTTAATCCTCAGCAAATTAGAGGTCAAGAGGGCTACAGGTTTAAGACAATGGCCTCTCCTGTCCTCAAAATGATGCAAGACCTAGACTACATGACTCTGAATCAGAGCACTTTCCATCCAAAAGAGTGTTTCCCCGTTCAAGGTGACCCTGGGAAGCTGGGTGTTTTCCCCTGGGGGCTGCCTCACTGACTCTGCCCTGGGTTGCTGCCTCTTTGGAAGCTACTCTGGAAGCTGAAAAGCATTCTTTAGCATGGCTCTGAAGTGGGGAATTGGTCTTCTGAGTTGGAAGCAGCCAAGATGTGCAGTCAAAACTCAGAGAAAAATGGAATTTAGCCACTGGTCAGAGGTCCCTGGCAGTGCCTGTCCCCTATCCTGAGCTGTAACTCCCTGCAGGGCAGAAAGCCTCTTCCTTTTTTTTTTTTTTTTTTTTTGAGACAGAGTCTCGCTCTGTCGCCCAGGCTGGAGTGCAGTGGCTGGATCTCAGCTCACTGCAAGCTCCGCCTCCCGGGTTTACGCCATTCTCCCGCCTCAGCCTCCCGAGTAGCTGGGACTACAGGCACCCGCCGCCATGCCCGGCTAGTTTTTTGTATTTTTTTAGTAGAGACGAGGTTTCACAGTGTTAGCCAGGATGGTCTCGATCTCCTGACCTCGTGATCCGCCCGTCTCAGCCTCCCAAAGTGCTGGGATTACAGGTTTGAGCCACCGCGCCCAGCCTTTAAGCCTCTTCCTTACTGGCGTTTCTACAGTGCTGAGCACAGGGCTGCATGCTTGACAGATACTTTAGGATGAATGAATGAATTACACTATGGGAGATCTGCAGGACCCCTTAGACATCATGTGGTCTATCTCTTATACTTTATGAACGCCTTGGCAAGGGGAAGGGGCTTTCTCAAGGTCATACAGTCAGTGATGCACACAGAACTGCAATCCACCCTCTTGGACTCCTCTCGGACTACAGTGTTCCTTCTGCTGCACAACTGCCTTGACTACGGAAACTACCCATTTTATTAAAGGAATTTAGAAACACCTTTGAGGTTTGCACTCTCAGGTTGCTGCACCTTACTTGGCCTAGACACATACTCACAAACTGGACCACAGAATTTGCTCTGTGCTTGGTGCTCGCTGAAACCTTTCTCTGCCACATCTGCACCCTTGGTGGTCTCTCCCCAACTTCAGACTCCTTAGGAATGACAGGTCATGGTGGACCAACTGCTGGGTCAGAATGACCTGTGAATTTCCAGAAGTGGAGATGTTTTCTGGGCTGGAAACCATGATCTCCAAAGACACAAATATGCAAGTTGCCTCTACTGCCAGGGCCAGCAGCTAAGAAAGACAAGTCCCAAGGTGGGGCTGGTGGGCAGAGCAGAAGCTTCTCAGGCCCTTTCCAGATTCCTTCCAACAACCATCTCCAAAGGGTCTCCAGACTGTGACACACACAACTTTCATGACAAGAGACGAAAAACGAAGTCACTGTTTCCTTCCAGGCATCCCAGATGTCTCTCTCTTCCCATCCATCTATGTGACAGCGTCTCTGCTGTGTTTTAGAACTGGATTACTCTATGTTTGTATTTTTGTTGTATGTTGCAAAAAAAAAATGCTTCTGAGAATCTGATTGTGCAGGGCTCAGCAAAGCCAACTGTCTCTAAAACCTCTTTGGCTTCACCACCTTTTATTAGCAAAGCACCTACTATGTGCAATGGAATGTGCTAGAAATTCTGATGCAATGCCAGGAGACTCTGGCCATCACCCTTGTATCCTCAACATCTACTAAAGGACCCTGAATCCAAAGACATAGTAGTCACTGAATAAGTGACTGTAAAGAAAATTAGGGGTTCTGACATGTATTGAGTACCTAATATAGGCTAGAGTCTATACAAGCTCACTAACCCATACCTCAACTAGAAAAGTAGGTCCTGTGATCCCCAGTTGACAAGTAAGGAAACATGTTCAGAGAGGGAAAGTAAGCTATCCATGGTCACACAGCTAATGAGAGGCAGAACTGGGGTGCAGACTCAGGGCTGTCCATCTGCAAAGCCCATGCCATTTCTGCCATCTGTGCTGCTGCAGTCCTCCAGGTCTCTATTTAGCCAGTGGGATGATTAATATCTATACTCTCTCATCTGGTTCCCTAGATAAGTAGCAGTGTGAGCTGCCCAGGGGGCTGGGACCCAGGCTGTGGCTGACATGTACCTAGCTTACTGCCATGGAGAGTGGCTACTCGCCATCTCTACCAAGAATAACAGAATCAACAAGCCTTGGCCCAGGTTCCACAAGAGGCCAAAAGCAGGACTGAATGGGTGACCAGGGTCAGGGCCTGGTCAGACACCAGGTAGGAATCACTGGGGCCAGGTCAGGGCTGAAGCTTGTGGTCAAGGACTCTAAATGGACAAGGTGGATCATAACACAGAGCCTAAACCTTGGCTTCATCAGCACCACACAGAATCTGGCACAATTAAAGAAAACCAGCCAGAAAGGTGCCAGGGGTGGAGTCGCATGGGCCTGGGCTGCACATTGGCTTCACCTGCCACTGGTTGGGTAAGCATGGGCATCTCCCTGGGTCTCTCTGAGCCTCAGCTGTCATCTATAAGATAATGATATGCACCTTTGATTCCTTCCTTTCCTCACCTCCCAGATCTGATCACACACAATGCTCTGTTGATTCCCCTTCCTCAATGCACTCAAATCTGTCTTCTTCTGTTCATCTCCACAGCACTTCTTCCCCTGGAAATCTAGACTTATTTCCTAAGTTTCCACATCTACTCTGACCTCCCTCTAGGCCGTTCTCTGCAGTCCACTGATGGTGTGCTTTTCAAAAGAGCAAATCTTCTCATGGGACTCCCTTGTTGAAAACCCTTCAAGGGTCCCTAGTGCCCTTCAGCTAAAGTGAAAGATCCTGAATGGCCTTATAAAGCTCAGGGTCTGGCCTCGGCCTTTCTCTCTGTCTCAAAGAGAACCTCCCTTCCTTGTGCACTGCAAGGCATATACACAACTGCTTCTCTCTGAGCCTCAAATGCACCAAGCCCTTTCCTACCTCAGGTATACACACTCGTGGTTCCTTGGCTTGAAACCTTCCTCTTTACCACCTTTCCCTGCCCAACCTACTCAGCCTTCAGGTTTCAGCCTGAGTGTCACCTCCTCAGGGGATCCCCCTCCGGCCTTGGTCTCAGGCCAGGCCCCATGCCAGTCATTCTACATGCTCTGTCCTCCTCCTTCTCTGTGGGATTCATCACCCTGGTAATTAAGACAGTAATGTATTCAGGCAATTACTTGTTCAAGATGAGTTTTCACCACTGGATTCTCAAGAGGGAAAGGAATGGAAGCGACTTGGTGGACACAGTATCTTCAGCACCTAACTGTGCCTGGCATAAAGTCAAGGTTCAATGCAGCCAATTTACAGGATGAATCAATGAATCCTAGCCATCCCTGACCACTGCACAGGCTGTCAGAGGATCTTGGGAAAGGATGGCTGAGAAAGGGATTTTTCATCATAACTGGCTCTTCAGATGTGGATGATGGTTAATTTTATGTGTCAACTTGGCTGGGTCATAGTATCCAGATATTTGGTCAGACATTATTCTAGATGTTTCTGTGAAGATATCTCTTTAGATGAGGTGAACATTTAAATCAGTAGACTTTGAGTAAAGCAGATTACTTCTATAACGTGGGTGGGCCTCATCCAATCAGTTGAAGGTTGTAAGAGAAAAAGCCTGACCTCCTTCAAGGGAGAGGGAATTCTGCCAGCAGATGACCTTGGACTGTTCCCTAGGTCTCCAGTCTGCCGGTCTACCCTGAAGACTGTGTACCTGCACCTTTAAAATCTTGTAAGCCAATTCCATTAAATCAATCTCTCTCTCTCTCTCCACATACACACACACACACACACACCCTATTAGTTCTGTTTCTCTGGAGAACCCGACTTATGCAAGTGGCCTGAGATTTATGGTCTAGAATGTTCCTGGTCTTTATTCAGCCTTCAGTATCACTTAAAGGGGCAGCTGCAGAACCTTGGGTCTGCACCTAGGATTCAAGGGGAAGTTTTCACTCTGCCACAGAATACATGGGTGGCCTCCCCCATACCAGAGTCCCTGTCCAGGTTCCCACAGATGGAAAGGGAGTGGCAGTGAAATTCACCGGCTCAAGCATCTTGGCTGCTTCCAGGGACTGGACTCAGAAGACCAAGGTTTACCGACTTCAGAACCATCTGAGGAATGATACAGGCTGTCAGGCAGATCAAAGCAGAACACAGTACAGCAGTGCATTGTGAACTGAAAAGCACAACTTAGAGCTGAAAAGCTCTTGTCCCCAGCCGACACCCGATGCTCAGAATGTGGACTCCTACACCGGTACATGGTCCCTTAATGAATTCAAGCCGAGGCTGCTTTCTCTGAGAACAAGAGGAGCGGCGATTGGGTAACACTGAATGATGTAAAATGATCCCATTAGCCAGAACAGATGCACCCAGCCCTTTATGTCCCGTCTAGTTCCCACCTTCTCAGACTTGACCCCCAGCTGCGAAGGGTGCCAACAGAACCCAGGGTAGACTGCTGGACAAATGACAGCATTTTCAAAGCAGTAATTTTGCCTGCTCTTAGCCTGAAAGAGGAATGGAAGTAAGCAAGTAGAGGACGTATAAGTTCAAAACCTCTTCCCACCACTCTGCTTGCAGTCACTTCTCTCAGTGAAAGAAGCTTCCTCTGGGGCCATCCAGGGCAGAGGACCGGCGCTCCCGCTGGCCTGCCTGGTGGTGAGAAAGGTGCAGGGAGCTATCCCCCACCCTTTCTTAGTCATGGTCCTTTAGTGACTAAGAGCTTACTCCCGTGAAAAGGGCAAGTCTCTGTCTGCAACCGGAGGCAGGGCTTGGCTCACTGTGGGGCCCGGGTCAACTGTTAGGCTGTGACCCCCAATGGCTTTGATTCCTGGGAAGCCACCTAGCCCAGAAAGTAACTGAATCTTTCTCTTAATATTTCCAGCAAACTGATCAAGCCTTTTTGAAACCCAGTCCAGAGATCTCACCTTCTCTACTTCCTAAGGTAGGACAGAAACTCTCATGATTCTAGTTTTGATTAGTCTGACTTCCAGTCCTTCTTCTTACTCTCTCTCCAAACATCCCTGTCCCATCCTCTGGTGTCCTTACACAGTTTCATGAGGATCGTATAGAAAATAGACTTTAAAAACATATTAGCACTTCTCAGAGCCTTTTATCCTCCATAAATGAAGAATTCAAAAAGTATTAAGGAATTAAATTGAAAAAAGAAAGCAAAGAATAAGGATATGAAATTTTTATATTTTATATTTTATAATGAAAATAATTCCGATTAAGATTTTACTTCACGAGATTCAAGAACTGACCTCCAAAGAAATGGGAAAAAAATCTCTGTAGTGTAATAGCATCAGCAAGTAACATTTACTGAGAAGTAGTAACTTAGCAAGTTCTGTTTTATATACTTTCTTTCATTTAATCCTCACTAAACAGCCCAGTGAGGAAGTTTCTATTATCTCCATAACACACAGTGCTGAAGATGTTGGAGCCTCATGCTCTGGTTTGGTTTAAATTAGATCTCAGAGGACACAGTTTGTCCTAAGGAGTAAGTCTTTCTCTTGGGGTTTAAGAGATGGAGCTCGTCTTTCTTTGAGCACTTACTACATGCCAAGCATAGGCTAAACAGTTTACAAGTATTATTTTGTTGAATTCTTACATCCATTTACAAGTATCGTTATCCTTTCTTACAGAGACAAGAAAGAAATGTCTCAAAAGTCTAGGCTGCCATGGTGCAGGAGAGGGATTAAAGAAGCGGCTGGTGTATATCTTCCTTTATATCTTTATTTTATTTCAATACTTTTTTTTTTTTTGAGATGGAGTCTCGCTCTGTTGCCCAGGCTGGAGTGCAGTGGCTGGATCTCAGCTCACTGCAAGCTCCACTTCCTGGGTTTACGCCATTCTCCTGCCTCAGCCTCTTGAGTAGCTGGGACTAAAGGCGCCCGCCACCACGCCCGGCTAGGTTTTTGTATTTTTTTAGTAGAGACAGGGTTTCACCATGTTAGCCAGGATGGTCTTGATCTCCTGACCTCACGATCCACCCATCTCGGTCTCCCAAAGTGCTGGGATTACAGGCTTGAGCCACCATGCCCAGCCTATTTCAATACATTTTGTAGTTCTAGGATAGAAGAATTATATACCTCTTCTGTTCAGCTTTTCCCTGTGTCATTCATATAAGTGTGATGCAAATGTTATAATCATTTAAATTTTATGCTCTATTTGTTTTTGATACATATAAATCTAATTGACTTTTATACGTGGACATAGTGTCAAGTGACTGTGCTAAATTCACTTGTTTATTCTTATAATTCGTTTTTGATATTTTAGGTAAATCGTACGTTATCTACAAATAATAAAAATGGAATCACTCCTTCTCAAAAATAAAAAATAAAAAGAAGAAGAGGCTGGGTCCCTGCCCTTTCAACTTCTTACCATATCACAGAGGAAAAGGCACTGAGGCCCAAAGATAAGACTGGGGAAATAAAATCTCACACATACAGCAGCATGGCTCCAAGAGTGCATTTGCCCTCTTCTCTGCAGATCTGCCCAGGCCAAGTCATGGCTCCCGGGGGCCATGACTTTCCTCCTTCCCAGATGCTGGGAAGGAGGAAAGGCTTCCACTCCCGAGGCTCTTGCTCCCAGGAATGAGTGCTTGTGCTTCAACCCTACTTGATCTGCTGGGGCTCTCCCACTTTGCAGGACTGTTGGTCTTGGTTGACCAAGCACTCTGTCCTTTTATGATCCCTCCCTTGGCATCCACCTAGACCACCTCCAGATCCTGCCATGCTATGGGACAAGATCTGGTGGCAGGCCCCTTTCCTGTTGAGAGGGGCAGGCATTACTACCCAATGGCTGTGCAGACAGAGGGGCTGGAGAGAATGGAGAGAGTTGAGGATAGGGCATACCTTCCAAACATTTTTTAGAGGAAGGAGGCCAAGAGGAATTCCCTGGGGCATGCAGCACCACAGACTGGTGCCAACTACTCAGCCCTACTCCCTTCTTCTCCAGCACACCCTTCCTGCCTTGCTTCAGAGAGCTCATCCTATAGTCTTTGCTAAGTGCTGACTGTGTATTCAGCTGAATGATGCAGGTTCGGTATACATCCTAGTTCCTAGGTTCAAGAAGTAGGTTAAAAACAAGATCCACCCACAAACAAGTCCATGCAGCATACATCCATACACAGGCACTATGGTAGGCAAGTGCTGGATTGTATGACGCAGGCCAGGTTCACAAAAAGGATTGATTGATGGGGGTGAGTGGGAAAGCTTCCTTGAAGACCTTTGGAGGGTCTAACAGGACTAAGATTGAGAATGGCACAAGATAAGAGGTCATTCTTGGGTGGGGACCTGCATGAGTGAAGGTAAGGACAGAGGCTGAGCTGGACTTGGTGAAGGCCTGGCACGGTGGCCCCAGGGCTGGGTGTGCTGAGACCACCAGAGGTGCTGGGTGCAGCCTTCCTGCTCTGGCTGACTCAGTCTTGCAGCCCCGTTTCCCTGACAGTATGGTAAATACAGAGCCTATAAATCCATCTGCAAACATCCACTCTTCCGGTGCCTTCTCCCTTCCAAGCCAACAAGCCCAAAGCCATCCCATGGAACGTGAGCCTGGGAGTGCCAAGCACTATGGAGCCGGCTGCAGGCACGAGGACAGGCTTCCGGGCCGAAGCTGGGTCCTTCTCAGGAGCACCTCCCTCCAGAGCGCCCAGGCCTGTCTCAGTCTAACCAGGCTGCAAGTGAGGGACAGACAAATGCTCCAGCAGCCACTAGCAGCGGAAAAACACAGACCACAAAAAAAACGCTCCATCTTTGCAAGGAGGGGACCTCCCCATTAGGGGAAATATGGGGGCCATCCATTATGGGAGGTGCCTACTAAAGATGCTGATCCCCAGTGTGCCAAGAAGAAGCTGTCAAAGCGGAAAAGACAGCCTGCAAGCCCTGTTCCTCTCTGAGCCTCTGATTCCTCATCTGTGAAATGGGAGACATTCTCCTTGTCCTGATCTCTGCATAGAAGTTGCATGGAATGGAAAAGAATTGCAAGAATAATCTTGGCCTGAGCAAGACCTCTGCTTCTCTCCCCAACAAGAGTCAGTCTTTCTGGAGAGGGGGACCCTTGGAGAAGGTTCAGTCCTTGGTAATCAAAGTGCAGTCTTGGACCAGAAGCATAAGCATCCCCTGGAAGCTTGTCAGACTTGCTGACTCTCGGGTCCTACAGTAGAACTTCTGAATTGGAATCTGTATTTTAACAAGATCCTCAAGTGATCCACGGGCACAGTAAAGTTTGAGAAGTATTGTTCTAGTCCATGGAATGTAACCCTTTCATGTTACTAGTGAAGAAGCTGAGACCCAGTAGAAATAAGTCACTTACAGGAGGCCACACAGTAAGTAAGTGGTAGACATGGGCTCAAGTAGCAGTGCAGTGCAAAGGAAGAATCACAGGCCCTGAAATCAGAGCTACTTAGGTTCAAATCCTGCCTCTGCAATAATATACTCTGTGGCCTGGGAAGAAAGCTAACTAATTTCTCTGAACTTTGGTTTTGCCACCTGTAAAGTGGGTATAATAACAGCTATCTTTTAGGATTATGATGAGGATTAAAATGAGATTATGCATCAGATGCCTTGCACTGCATGCATCTCATGTTCGGTGTTCATAAGCTTTGCCTTCAGCTGCACCCCACAACCTCTAAACTCCATACCCCATGATTATTGGGCCCAAGAATCTGTGAAAAGACTGCTTTTCTGCCTCCAACAATGCAGAATTTTGAAGAGTCCCCAGTCCAATCCTCTAGCAAAAAGTCAATCTGCAAACATCATCAGTTAGTGCGGTGCCTTAGCGTACTAGTACATAGCCCATGCTCAGTAAGGTTGATGAATGCAGGACTGAAGGGTCCCTCAGGCCCTCACTCTGAGCTCATTCAGGCTCACATCCCTCATTTTCACATGTCTGGATTCTGGTCATCCTTCAAGGCCCAACCCAAACATCATGTCCTCTGAAAGTTCATGACTAGATCCCCTGTTGGAACTGATCTCCCAGGTAAAACCCTAACTGCTTTAACATAATTTACAAGGCTATCTACCTCTCAGCCTTGCATTTTGACCCTAGATGAGACAATTTGCAGGTCTCTGGGCACAGATGCCTCTTGCCTCAAGGTCTTTGCACATGCTGTTCCCTTTATCTGAAATACTCTTCTTGTAAAGCCCCCTCAATCTAATTCCTACCCAGCCTTTATGTCTCAGCCTAGAGACATAAATTAGGCTGTAATTTATGTAAATTTAGACATACATTTTTCCTGCAGAACTGGGACTAGGATGAGGAAGCAAGGCACCTGGAGCACAGAATTTACAGAGGTCCTGAGTCTCATGTGCCAACCCTGCACTTGTATGACTTGGAGAGAGAGCACCTCCTTAAATTTTGAGTCCTAGGTGCCTCCTTTGCCTCTCCCTGGTCCTCTGGATGTCTCCTTGAATCCCCTGCTATTTCAGAGTCCCTGCTCTGTGCCATCCCCTGATCATATTCTTTACTTAAGAGGACTGTGATTGCCTGGGTGTTTATCAGTCCCCTCTCTGAACTGTTAAGCTCCAGAGGCAGAATACTTCTGCCTTGCTCCCCATTTGACTCCCAGAGCCTGGCAGAGGGCAGACATTGAATCAGTACTTGCTGGGTGTTTGCAAAAGTTTGATCTCCCTCCTCCTGTGCTCTCAAATCTCATTGAAGGACCCAGTGTCCTAGCATCTATCAATTTCTGCCTTCTGCTCCACAGAATTGCCCTCATCTGGCTGGACTGCACTCCCAGGGGCTGGCCTTCGTTTTGCATACTCAGAACCCAGCTGGGGACCTGGCAGAGAGTGGGTGCTCCTGTGCATTTGATGGGCAGGGTTAGCCCTGGAGGAATGCTGTAACGATGGGCAATGCACACTGCTTGGACTAAACCTGGTGTGGACAACTCCAGCAGCATCCTCATCTCCCTCCTCACCTCCAGGCTCTCCCTGCCTAGCTCCTCTTTAGCCAAATGGGCCTGTCAGAAACATCTAACTGTCTCTAGTTCCATGTCCTGAGCCAAATGCCCTTTCTCAGCCCTCCACTGCCCTGCTCTGCTATGAAAAGAGGTGGTTATTGTGCACACCTGGCTCCCTACTTCTCCCACTTCCCCGCTCCACATATATCCCAATTCTACTGCGATACACTGTCAGACCAACTCTCCCTCGTCTTCAGTTCCCCAGGACCCAGCCAGGGAGGTGCCCAGTTCTCGAGTGCAGGCTGGGCTAAACAGCACACCCTTCCCCTCCTCCCTGCCAAAAGGCCCATCCTGAGCCACGGTCAGCCAAGGTTTAGGGTCCAATTTCCTGGATGCCTTTCAGTGTCTGATAGGAGATGCCAGAGAAGAGAAAGACCAGGAGGCCAGGTGATTTATGAGGGAAGTCTTGGCTTTGACAAAACTTTAGCTCCAGAGATTAAGGCAGGTGAAAGCAGAGTGCACAGCCTCTTCCTGAGGGGTGCTGGGGTTTCTCTGGGCATCTGTATCTGGATCCCTGTGGACAGCGCTGAGCTCTTCGCTGACTCCAGCTACTCCTCAGCGCCACATCCTGGAGCAGAACAAGGCCGGTGGTGGCTTAGGAAGTGAGGAGAGAGGAGTTACAAGTCAGCAATAGTAAACGAGGACTGCTCTGCCTGTCCTTCTCCCTGCCACTGCCCTGAAGAGGCTTCAAAGGACAGCAGGAGCCTCAGAACTGGCTGTGTGTCAGGAGACACACACATACCTTGGCTTACAGTTGGCAACAAACAGGTGGAGACTAATTTTGCCTTCATCTTCTGGTCTCCTCTCCAAGGATCCCTCATCCTGAGAAAGAATATCTCAAGCCTGTGAGTCACACAAGTCCTCTTTCCCTCCCAGTGGCCTTCATCTCTAAGGCTCTCTGTGGTGAGAATATGCTCATGTCCCTCACTTTACAGCCAGGCAGACTGAGGCCCAGAAAGGAAAAATGACTGACCCAGCGTCTCACCAGCAGCTTATAAGCAGAGCTGGGACCCGACCCCACAGCTGTTGATTCTCTCCTGGTGCTTCCGAAGACCACCCCTTCTTGATGGGAGCAATGTAAAGACTGTGGCCACCTTCAATCTGTGACACTGATGTTCCAGAATGTGGGCATCTGCTTACTTTATGTATCCTGTGTCATTCACCAGAATATGGGCTCTGTGAGGGCTGAGACCTTTTCTGTATTATCTACTGCTCTATCCCCAGCACCTAAAACAGTTCCCAGCACATAGAAGAGATCAGAACAAATGGGTGAAGGAATAAATGAATGAGCTAATAAATGAATGGTTATGTGTAGAATAAGCCATTTGTCTTGTACAGGCTTTAGGATTCCTTCTTTTTTAAAAAGGGGAGTCGATTATTCTTGCTTCAGCTTTGGAGTCCTAGATTGTTCTGGAGTCCTAGATTGTTCTAGAGCAGGAAGAACTTTAGAGAGCCTTTAATGCAGCCCCATGAAAGTATAGCCAGATCTTTCTCTTTTCCCCACCAGCAGCCATACCCCACCTTATGTTTTCTCCATCTGGACAGGTGTGCTGAGAAGACCTTTGGCAGGGGGTCTATGTCCTCACTCCTCAGATCTTGGTGGGTTCTGTGACTACTTTGACTAAGACATCAGGCAGAAGTGATGCTGTGCCTGTTTTCTGGCCCAGGACTCAATAACACTGGCCGTTCCCACTTCCTATCTCCTGGCATACATGCATGGGTTCCTGAGATGCCACATGAGAAGTCCAACTATGCTTCTGGAGACACCACGTGGGGAGGGCAAGTATCGCAGCTGGCATCTCCCAGCTATACCTGCCTTCCAGAGGGAAGCCTCTAGAACTCATCACATCAGCCCAGCTGCCTGCCTAATACCCAAGTGAACTCTCAGAATGCTACATACAACAGAATGGCCCAGTTGCTCCCTGCCCAAGTCCTGATCCCATGGAACAGGAGCACAATAAAAGTACTGTGAAGTCACTAAGTCTATGGTGGTTTGTCACGTGGCAATAGATAACCCAACATCCAAGTAGTGGCAAGTGCTGTGAGGGAAATAAAGCAGAGGAAAGGGACAAAGGGTAACAGGACTGTACCTCTCTGAGAATGTCTCTCTGAGAATATGATTTTTGATTAGAGGACTTAACGGAGGGTTTTGGGCCTGAATCATTCATTGAGATGAAGTCTTGGGGAGGAGAAGTTTGGGAGGTGCAGGAAGAGTACCTGAAATCAACCGTTCTTGTACGAACACGTTAAATTTAAGATGCCTGGTGCACATTCAAGAAGAGTTGCAGAGTGAACACTTGGAGACTAGTCTAGAGCTTTGGGGTAGAGACTGCTCCAATTTTAAGACCTCTGCATGCGTCCATGATGTAAACGATGGCATCAGTGGAGTGCCAACATGGATTCAAGGCCATGAAGCTGGGTGGGATTCCCTGGAGTATAGCTACAGAAAGTGCACCAAGGAGAGGACCAAATGGCTGACTAATGGATTGAACAAAAGTGGTGGCAAAGCAGAAGTGAGGATGAAATAGTGACAAGGATTGAGTTGAGAAGACAATGGAAGGCAGTGAAGACAGTCAGTGGAGGAGCTGAGTTATAATGGGAAGCTGAGAAATAAGGCAGGAGCTGAGGAGGGATGTGGAGTCAAAGGAGTTGTTTCTAGATGGGAGATCCTATAGCATGTGTGTCCCCTGAGTGATCAGGAGAGAGTGAGAAATTGATGCAGGGAAGAGAAGGGATAAGCACAGGAGCAAAAATTCATGCAACAGGAGAAGGAACTTGTGATTCAGGAAGCAAGTGAACAAGCAGGTGTAATTCATCCACAAGAACAGCCATAACATGGCAGAGCCTTGGGTTCTCAAAGAGGAGAAACCACAGGTGACGGTCCTAGCCCCACTATTCAATGGCTGGTTGACTCTGCGCAAGTCATGCTTCCTCATCTGAACATGGGGATTAATGATCCCTATCTCACAGGGCTGTCAGAAGGATCATACATACTGATAGTTGTCAAGTGACTAGTTCAAAGAACGGGTGGCTCTTGCAGCAGTTGATACTGGGGTTCTTGGTCCCAGAACATGGGCTTGGGTCATGTGATCTGCTTTGTCATGCAGCAAACCTCTTTGAGTCTGAGCTTTGTGGTTCAGCACCAACACAGGGCAAAGGACATGAGTGGCAATGAGCAGACCAGGAGTTGAACTCAGTCTCCCACCTCCTTGGCATTCAGAGCCCTCCTTGAGCCCCCATCTCCTGTCACTCTTTTTTTTTTCTTTAAAATGGAGTCTTTCTCTGTCGCCCAGGCTACAGTGCAGTGGCGCAATCTCGGCTCACGGCAAGCTCCGCCTCCTGGGTTCAAGCCATTCTCCTGCCTCAGCCTCCTGAGTAGCTGGGACTACAGGCACCTGCCACCACGCCCGGCTAATTTTTTTTTTTTTTTTTGTATTTTTTTAGTAGAGACGGGGTTTCACCTTATTAGCCAGGATGATCTCCATCTCCTGACCTTGTGATCCGCCCACCTCAGCCTCCCAAAGTGTTGGGATTACAGGTGTGAGCCACCGTACCCGGCCTCTCCTGTCATTCTTTAACTTCACTTTGTGCTTTGGCAGCAATGAGTTCCTGATAGTCTTACATATGAGACTATGAAACAAACACACTGCTGTTACTCAGCTTTATATCTTTGGGAATGCTCTCCTCTCTGTTGTGTTGCCTAGAATGTCATTCTCCACTTTGATGTATATAAATAGCAGCTGAGACATTCCCTTCCAGAGAACCTTCTCTGACTCTCTCTAGTCCTGTGTAGGTGCCCTTCCACTGGGGCTAGCCTCTTGCACATACTGCTCTGTTGGTACACCGTGTGTCCAATCATCTTTATAACTACAGGGCTTGACCCAGTGAGTATCTGCTGGACCAAACTTTTCCCAGATAGCAAATGAATCAGAGGGATAGATAGCACTGTCCAATAGAACTTTATGCAACAACAGAAATGTTCTGTGTCTGTGCTTTCCAATACAGTGATCACTCAACACAAGTGTGTGGTTATTGAGCCCTTGATGTGTGCTGGTGCAACTGAGAAACTGAATTTTTAATTTAATTTAGTTTAGGTTTAAGGAGTCACAGATGTCTAAGGATTGTTATATTGGACAACACAAGTTAGAGGGCAGAAAGAAGGGGTTGGGGAAATGCTGATGTTATTAAACACTTAGTATGTGCTAGGCTTTTGACACTCTTTAATATGTTAATCTTCACAATAATTCTGTGAGATGGCAAGCACTATTTTCTCATTTTAGACAAGAAAGTTGAACCTCAAAGAAAGGCAGTGACTTGCTGTGAGCCCTCAGCTTGGAGACTGCACAGCAGGTCCCTGATTCCCCAGTCTCTGGTTCATCCCACCACACTAGGCTGACCCCACACCTATGCAGGGCCTGGCCCTGGAGGTGCTTTGTGAAGGAGTTCTCCCCATTCCCACGCCCCCTCCCACAGTCCCTGCAGGCACACAGGTCAGGCCCACAGCCCTGTCCTAGCTGGCAAGGCGCATTCTTCTGGCAGTGCTGCTGTATCACTTGCAGACGTCTGGGGGCAGAGGCTGAGTGTGGTGAGGCAGGAGGCCTTGCCTGCCAGCGGGAGGGGCAGGCGGGGCCCAGAGCCTGCTAGCATTCTGCTCCTTGGATCTCCCCTCGCGTGAGCAGCTTTGGGGAGTTCTCTTAGTGCTGTTGTAATTTATTGTTTCTGCTCTAATGATTGCTCCGTGTCTGATTATAAATGCCTTCTGGCTGGGGGCCCAGACTCTGAAAATTCCCATGATCTGCTTCCAAAGCTGATGAAGCCACAAACGGGACTGATGTCTCTGTTTCGTCATCGGCCACATTTACAAGGGAGGAAGATCCAAGGCCAGACACAGGGTTCAGAGTGGGAATGTAACATGAGGCATCTGGTGACCTGGAATTCCCATTAGAGCCCCAACAGGGCATCTCTTGAGTCCTGGAGAACCTTCAAGGTGGCACTCAAAAGAGCCTGCTCCCTTCCTCTCAAAATGCAAGGCAGAGTCCGAGTTGGAAGCAGCGGGTGATACAGTCACAGTGAAAGGGACTTCCGAAAAACATTGTCCAACCCTGCTAATGCCCTCTCTTTAGCCACCTGGAAAATTCCTACTCATGCCGCAGGAGGCAGCTTTGGTGTCCTACAAGAAGCCTGCTCTGACACCCGCAGCCACCCACCCACAGGTAGGCAAGCAGTCTCTGCTCCCTGTAAATCTCTTCTAGCATGACACACCATAATCATAATTATACCTACTATTTATTGAGGGTCTCCTCTTTGCCAGGCACCATGTACCTTATCTATTTTTCACCTCATCCCTGGGAGAAAAGCACTACCTTATCCACATTTGACAGACTACGGAACAAAAGCTCAGAGAGGTTAAGGGAGTTGCTTAAGGTCAAACAACTGACAAATAAAGGAGCTGGACTATAAATTCAGAAGATTCCAACTCAAAATTTAAGACTTATACCATGTGTGTTCACACCTATCGTTACTGTATTGCAACAGGCTGTTTTGTCACTTGCTTCATTAAAATAGAGCTTTTAAAATAGAGGGACATATCTGACCTCAATAAGAAGGTGCTCAGGAAATGACCACTGAGCAAACTTCACATAAAGGAAGTCCTAGTGCACTAAGTCACTTATTACTGCCCTACTGCAAGATATTTAAGTGGACTCAAAAAAGCAGTGGGCAAAGGCTTGAATGAGCAAGTAAGATAGGACTGCAGGAAAAAATGCTGTATCTCAACTGGGACTGAAAGTCCTGAATTTTCTAGGTTAGTCCCAATTTTAAATACCATAACACACCAGTTCCTTATGTCACCAGAATGACCTAGAAACCCCAATATATAGATATCTGAACTGTATCTCTTATATGATATTTCATGCCCAGAAGAGGCATCCCAAAGGTCCCACCCTCTTGCAATTTAGGATTCAGGAAATAAAGATACAGGAAAAAAAAGAGCATCAACTTTAGAGGCAGCCAGACCCATGCTCAATTCCAGTTGTTCTGCTCATTAGCTGTGCAATCTTGGACAAACTGTTTCCTTTCCCTGAGACTCAAATGTAAAAATAGAGCTAAGAGCTGCTGCCTTGCAGGGCTGTTAAGAGTAGTAAACAGAAGAACATATGGGAAAGCACCCAGAATGGCACCTGGCACACAGGAGGGCCTTAGGAACTATGAGGTCTCTCCTCTCTCTCAGATGAGGTCAGGCAAGAAAGCCATTCTTAGCAACGGACTCAGCTGAATGCAGAGGGTGTGATGTGCTAGTGGACCAATGATCAAAGAGAAAAGATTGGCTTGTTTGGGGCTGAGGTCATGAATTGGCTTCTTCATCATTTATAGACTCACAATGAGTGTGGATGAAATAACAGACCACCCTAAGAGCAGCCCTACATTAGGGCAGATGGAAAGAGATGGGTAAAATCTTGCCCCACTCCCAGCTAGAAGCTCACCGTGTGCTGGAGCAGAAAAACAACAAGAAAGGTGAGCAGGTATGAGGGCAAAGGGCAGACAGACCATGAGGAGCTCTACCAGGCCTAGAGATGTCAGGGGAGGCTTGTGGAAGAGTTGAGTCTTAAGGAAGGGATAGAACTTCTAGGAAAGCATATCTTCAGTTACAGAGGGGTGCCATACAGACAAAGGATAAGGCATAAAAAGGATAATAAATTTTAAAAATTAGTTTGACATTATATTTTGGATTTTGGAGGAAGTTTAAAAAATCTACTGCACTCTCCTTGTTGTCAAAGGTATTCTCCACTTATGAGTTGCATGATCTTGGCCAAGTTAATCATGCAATGCTTCAGTTTTCTCATCTGTAGAATAAGTATGATAACAGTACCTGCCATATTAGAATGTTCTATGGAATAAGTATGTGGAAACCATTTACAACACATTGATCAATAAATAAGGATCATCATCATCACCACCACCACCACCACTATCACTATCACTATCACCACCATCATGATCACCACCATCACCACCACCATCATCACCATCACCACCATCATGATCATCACCATCACCACCACCACCATCATGATCATCACCATCACCACCACCACCACCATCGTCACCATCACCACCGCCATCATGATCATCACCATCACCACCACCACCATCATCACCATCACTACCATCATGATCATCACCATCACCATGATCATCACCATCACCACCACCATCATGATCATCACCATCACCACTACCATCATGATCATCACCATCACCACCACCACCATCATCACCATCACCACCACCATCATGATCATCACCATGATCACCATCATAATCATCACCATGATCACTACTACCATCACGATCACTACTATCATTGCCATCGTCACCACCACCATCACTATCATCACCATCATCAACACTATCATTGCCATCATCACCATCATCATCATTACAAGTGAGAAAACTGAGGCCCAGAAAATGGAAGAGGTTTGTTCAGGGTGACTTGGAAAGTCAGAGGCAGGCCCCAAAACTTTTACTTTTCTAATATTCACAGAATTTTTAGGAAAAAAATAAACAACAAGCTTCTTGTCACAGGTAAGAGACCCAAGATTCTTGATAAAGGAGTAGGGTTCATGGAGATGGGGCCACCCAATGTTTAGATGAAGGTACTGTCTCTTAAGGCCAATCATTCTGCCTCCTGCCTTATGGATGCAAACTGTCCTTCAGCTCACACCACCTGCAGCCAAGGACAGAGGGGAACATTTCAACCCCAATACCCAGGGAGAGGAATCAAATGCTCCATGACTCAGTGAAGGGTTGAAGCAGGGTCAGTGTACACATCTGTCATGACTTCCTTGTTCCAAGAGGAAACGGGAAAAACTCCTAGTTCCCCACCTCAATCCCACAGTAGTCTCCAACAATATTATCATTCTCCAGTTCTACTACTCATGATATATTTTGCCAGCCGCAAATGGGGCCTAAATTACATATTGTAGCCACCAAAATTCCGGCACGGGCCCACAGAACAAGGCCTGAGGGAAATTAGACGAGGCCAAAAGGAACTCAGGCTTGGAAGAGACTAGAAAACAGAAAGGGATGTATAGTCCATTAGCAGGACCCTTCTCTCTTTTCAGTGTTATATAGTTGAGCGGGGTTCAAGGCTGCAGGCACAGAGAGGACACAGAAGGTGAAGAAGAGGAGAGCAGAGAGGCCAAGCAAGAGTAAACTCAGGATTAAAGAGTCAAACCGCCACTGGTTATTTTAGTCCCAGCTCTATCTGTCTCTGGAGTGTGGCCATCTACAAACCTTTTCATCTGTCCATTTTTCTGAAAACTATGGTCCCGTCTATCCCAAATCCTGGACTAAACATAGTGGTGGATGGGGAGGTAGGGAGCAGTGGTAGAAGGCATCTGCTCCAATCTGTCTTATTTTTGGAAGCACCAGACACTGGGAAAATGCATTTCTCTCCTCTGCTTTGAGAATAGTGCATATTCCATGACTTTAGCTTACTAACAGCTGGAGGGATCCCAGAGGAATTCTTCTCTCTGGGATTGAGATTGGGAAATGGAGAAGAGGGATCTCCCACTTTCCTTTCACCGGAATCATGTGTCCCTGTCTAAAATGATGGTGTTGGACTGGATTCAGTTCAACTCCAGCAGGAAGTACACAACATTTGAGACCTGTGGGGTGAAGACAGTGCTTCTCTCCACCGGAGAGAAGATCCTGGCTGAGCACTAGAGGACTCATTTCTTCTGGAGGCAGGGATTTGAGATAGTTTCTTGGCAGGAGGAGGATAAGAGGTTGACTTTAATGGGTTCTGAATCCCACAGACAGAAAAATAAGAGTGTGTGCATGAGACAGAGAGACAGAGACAGAGACAGAGACAGAGAGGGACAGACAGACACAGGGTGTGAATTAGGAGGAATAAACAGCTCAGGGAAAGATGAGTGGCATGCAGGAAAGAGCTTTCCAGCCTTAGGTCCCTGGGGTAATGGTGCTGAGGAAGAGAATGAGGATCACGGAGATCACAAGGTGAAGAGCCTTGAATTTCTAATGCTCCCCCCCCACTGCCCAAGGATTCTGTAATTATCATTAATTAATAAGTTCCACTTTTGATAGGGTATGCAGGCAGAAGATGGGATTGAAAGCGCAGGCAGAGAGTTTTGAAAGTTTTTGAGGTCAAAATCCAACAAAAGCCAACATGACAACGAAGAGAAGATATTCAATGAGCAGGCTGGTGCACACAGACCAGGATACCAGGACAGATGTTGTGATTTAACTAAGAGAAGTTCTACTTTTAAATTTTATCATAAAATGGTAAGAAGATTTTAAATGATAGTAGTAGTAATACTAAGAATAAAATAAGGAAGCAGTAAAGAACGCTGATGAGAGCCTACAGTTCTGTAGGATTGTCATTTGGCAGGTGCCATGTTCCCTGTTCTGCCTGAGTTCTCTTTTAGTCCTCTCAACAGCCCTATGAGACAGGGGCACTGTAATCCTCTGGAGAGAAAAAATTACAGGAGCTTGGAGAAGTGGAGTTACTTGTCCTAATTCACCCCGCTCATGAGAAGCTGGGATGGGAGTCTAACCCTGATATTAACCACAAGACTATTTCAGTGTCACTGTTACAGACAGGAAAACGGAAGCCTCCAGAGGACAAGAGACTTACTCAAGGTCACACAAGGAGTCCTCCTTTCCAAGTCCTTCATTCAAACATCAACTCAGAGCTTCCTAGGAACCAGGCTCTGTCTAGCTCAGGCCTCTGGTAACTTCTGGACTATTCCATAGCCTCCTTACCAGCCTTCCTGCCTCTGGCCTCTCCTTTCTAGTCCACCTGCCTCCCACACTGAACCCAGACTGATCCCTCTGAGATCTAAGCAAACCTTGCCAAGCTCCCAATGCCCCAGGAAATACTCTGTCATGGAAGGCCCTTCGCAGTCTGGCCCCAACCTAATTTCCCAGTCTTCCGTCCCCCACCATCCCTGATGCACCCTTTATCAAGCTTCTCTCTGGCCCTGATCACCATGCGGTTTCCCACAGGGACTCTGCTTACACCATCTGCTCCTCTGTTTACAGTGCCCTTAGACCCCTTCTCTGTCCTATCTGTAAATTCTGACTCTTCAAGATGCAGCCTTGGTGAACCTCCCCTAGCTTCCAGGTAGAATGGATAATGCTTCCAGCACCCAGCACCCTGTAGAATTCTTGTGCAGCAGGATCACTCTCCTTGCTTCACAGGTAGCTGAGTAGTTACCTGTCTTCACCATTAGACTGTGAGCATCTCAAAAACAAGTCACTGGGTCCGACGACGGCAATGATGGAATTTGTTGGGGTGTACTATGGACAGGGACTATTATTATCTAATACTTGAGAAAACTGAGGCACAGAGACAGAGGAATGGCCCAAGTCCACACGCTCTAGGAAGGATCAACCTGGAGCTGGTGCAGAAGTCACATCACATGCCTGCCTGCTGTGTCACTACTGCTTCCTGGAGAGCTCTGGATGTGGCAGATGTGACCATACGTTCCCTCCCATGAACTGAAGATCAGTGGCTGCAGGGCCAGGACCCCACAGGCTTTCTAAGCCCCACTGCAGTGCTCTGTCCCCATCTGCCAGGCGGGCTTGCCGGACAGGACCTTGCCATCTAGCCTCGACCTGAGTTATCTCCTAAAGTCCAATAAAACCCAGGGACAGAGGCAGGATGCAGTAATAAAAATAAGCTTCAGCCAGAGAGAAATAAAGGCAGCAGTGTAGGGGAATCTCAAGGGCATGGCAGTCCAGGAATCCGGAGGGGAAAATGCCCATAATGGCGTATTTTCCAGCAGTGAAAAACATTAAGACCCACTTTAGAAATGCAGTTCTCACCACAGTTATTCCTGGACTCCAGCCCAGAAGAGCAGTAGGGCCATATGAATGACACTTTCCACCCACACTTACCCACTCCCGACTGACTGGCTGTCTCTGTCCCAAAACATCTTGTGCTTCTTCCGTGCAGCCTTCCCAGACTTACCCCTCCTCCCTTCTCTCTGTGGCCAGAGGTTGTCAGAGAAGAGCAGCACCTCTGAGACTCTCACCCTGGCCACTCCTCATCCTAACTCAGACCACAGAGAGGAGAGGGGACCTATTGAAGGTCCCAGAATCTCAGTGGTAGAGCCAAGATGAACACCAAGTTCTTCAGAGTAGAAGTCCCCAAGCTTCCGCTAGCCACACTGTGTCTCATTACCCTCCCCCGCCACCAGACCCCATCCTGATAAGCACACATGTGCACGTACACACACCCATGCACACATTGTGTACACATGAACATACACACAAACACAATTATATGCACATACTCGCAGACATACATGTACACACATATACACATACTTGCACACAAAAACACATAGATGTGTGTCCACTTATATACACAAATGCACCTGGTTCAAGAAAAAGTGAACTACATTGAGAACTGGGAAACCTGACTTCCATTTACCTGGACACTGCCTAGCTATGTGAACCTGGCTAAGTCATTTCACAGTTTCAGTTCTCCAGGTATAAACCAGGCTGGTAATCCCCCTTGCCTACCTCTCCAAGCTGTCGGTTACAAGGGTGAAAGGAGAGGAGGTGTGGGAGAAGGTACTGATGAGCTATGCTCACTTGCCTCTGTCTCCTTGGAAGCTGATGACTTGGCAGCTATGAGGCCCAGCCACTTGGGTTTGAGTACCTTCTCTGCCACATAATATCTGTGTGACCCTGGGCAAGCAACTTCACCTCTCTGTGCTTTGGTTTCCTCATCTGCAAAAAAGGAATAATCATGGAACTTAGCCACTAGGTTTTAGTATGAGGATTCAATGAATTAACACTTGTGAAGTTCTTGGAACAATGCCTGGGCATTATAAGTGTCCAATAAATGTTAGTCAATGGAATACCATTGTCAAATTAATACTTATTAGCTTAGCTTTGCCTGGTGCAACACAGGAGTTCAGTAAATGTTTGTCTAATGAATGACTAAACACTATTGGAAGAGGAGGGTGATGCAATCAGATTTACTCACAACTGGTACTGGGAGTAAATCTGACTGCATTACGGTCTCTCTGAATTAGGTTCTGCCTTCCTCTTCCTTCATTTGTTCTCAGACTCCCTGGTTCACCAGGGACACCAAGAGTCCCCAGTACCCCATTCAGGATGTCACGTTCTCCACCTACGGGTGAGCAAAAGCCTCCTGCCCTCTTTGGAAAATAAGCATGGCAGTTCCGTGGCTCATCAGCCCAGAGCACTTAAGCATTTAAGAGCAGAGCAGGGCCAGAGCTGGGAGCGGTTGGGATAGGGTGAAGGGGCCGATCGGGGCAGGCATTGGCTCCATAGCTGTGGTGTTTATACATTTACAGTGTCCTGCTCCAGCAATCAGCAAGCACTGCTCCAGACCAAGTAGAGTTCAGGTGCTCTGCTGTTCCTCTGCAAGACTCAAAGGAGCTGTGGCTGCTGCTATGATGACACTCTCAGGACATCCCTCACTACCCACCTACTGCCCTCCTGATCAGAAGAAATCTCCCAGATCCCAGGCTTGGATCAAAATAATGATGACCAGCGCAACAACAATAATTTTAATGATAATAATTTTTGCATATTTACCAGGTTGCAGGCAGGCATTACCTTAAACTCTTCATGCATATTAACTTATTTGATGCTTATAACCACCTAGGAGGCAGATACTATTATTACACTTATTTTACAGTTGAAGTAATGGAAGCAGAGGAGGCTAAGGAACTTGCTTTACGCAGGAAGACTGGTAGGGGCCCGAGCTGGGATTTGAAAGAGGCTGGCAATGTGATAGCTCATGCTTCTTACTTGCTATACCCAAGCATTCACTGATTCGTCATTTCTAAGTATTTTAGAGTTGTTACTGGATTTTTCTTTTCTTTTTTGGAAGACTAAATCCAAAGGTACTTGACTCCAAAAGAAAAGCACAGGCTTTGAAGTCAAGGAACAGTGGGTTCAAAGTCTAATCATTTGATTTTTCTGAGCCTTTAGAAGAGTTTCTTCCTCTCTCTGGGCCTTGGTTCCCCAATTTTAAAAAATGGGATAACATTGGTTACTCCAGAACTAGGTTCTGAAGATTCAACAAGGACACACACACACACAATCCCCACTCAAGGACATGGCACACAACTAGTGTTTAATCCATGTTAGGGTCCTCCCACTTTGGGCACAAAATTTCACATGTGTGTGAAAGATGCCAATGTTCCCCCACAGGTAAATTGTAAAATGTAATTAACATCAAGCTATAAAGTGATTATTGAGCTTCTACTTCCCATTACTACAAGTCAGTATTGTGCACTTTCAGCCTTCATGGAGAAAGGAGGTTGAAAAAAGCACAAATAATCTCAAAAAAAAACAAATGCAAGTTCATTTCATTGGTTCTACACCCTAATGCAAGATCTTAGTTCTACAAAGATCACAGAAATCAGAGTCCAATTCTTCATTACAGATGGGGAAACTGAGGTCCATAGAAGGACAGGGTCATATATTCAGCTACTGGAAGAGACATCCCCATTCATGCTAGAACTTATTCTCTTGACTCCATCCTGGTGTGCTGGCACCACAAGAGGCATGCACATTTGCAACCTCTGTCTCAAAAAAGCAAAACAAAAACACAATGTAGAAAATTTCACTGTCTCTCTCTTTTCCAACTATACGTGAGATGCATCCAGAAAATACACATACACACACAGAACACAATGGAAAGAAACATCAGCTGCAATTTATGAGATATGCCATCAAACAGAATTTACTGGAACTCAACTATGAGCATTTACCACACACCTACTGCCTGCCAAGCCCCATGCTTGTTGCTTTACACACATTATGTCTTCTAATCAATGCTGACAATAGTCATATGAGATTCAGCCAGACACTCAACTAATCATCTCTGCAACCTAATATATGCTATGCACTGTCATGAGCAATAACCAGGGCCAGGGGCCATCGAGGGAGGCTTCCCAGACCTGAGGCTTGGCAAAGCCTTAAAGGAGGAAACTACCTGGGGAATAAAGGATGATGCTGCAGGACATGGGAGTGCATGAGCCCAGGAATGGAGGGGCCACAGGACATGAAATCTCAGGGGTGTGGAGAGAGGGGGCAGGGGGAATGGTAGAAGAGTTGGATCCAGCTAGGTCCTACGAAAAGAGAGCAATCTTGGCACTGAGCTGTGAATGGTGGGAACTCTGGATGGTGGTTCTCAAGAAATATTTGTTGAATGAATAAATAAATGTATGAATTCAGAGTCAGTGGAGAACGAAGTAAAGAAAAGAAATAACTACTTGGAAGTGTCTCGGGGAACAGAAGCCAAGACAGAGTCAGAGATGCAAGCAATTCACTGGGAGTAATGCTTATGAAAGGCAAAGGACAGAAGAAGCACAAGTAGGCAAGCAAAAAGTTGACTGTAGTGCAGGCCAGATATGGTGAAAAGAGCAGGTGGAAGAAGGAAGAAGGACCAGGTAGGAAGTGCTGCAGACTGAAGCCCCTCTACACATCTCAGCCTGCCCAACAAGAAGCTCCAGTGCCAAAATTGTCCATACAGGAGTTTGGGCAGAAATGGTCAGGCTTGACTGTTAGCTGGAAGTCTGCCACTTCTCTGTACTCCCTGGCAGCAGACACTTCCCGAAGGCAGATGTGAGCAGCTCACGGACATGGCTACCACAGTAGAAGATGTGATAAGTAGGCTGATTCCAGAACACCAAGGAGGAAATAGCTAGCTCTGTCCTGGGCAAACTTCCCAGGAGGGAACATCTCAGAGTAGATGTGAAGGTTGAGAAGAAACACTCATTAGACAGAAAAAGGGGGGCTGGAATTCTTGGAGTAGAAAATGAACCCCCAAAGGCACTGATGTGGGGACAAGTCTGACATGTGCAGCAGGACAAGTAGTTCAGTGATTCTGGAGCTTAGGAAGGGCTGGGGAAGTTGGGGGTGGGTGGGGAATAGATCTCCAAGGGCTGTGTATACCACGAGACTGGTTCAGACTTCACAGCTCAGGCAATGGGGAGCTCTGAAGGAAGGAGTCATGTGTGTATTTCTGTTTTAGATCTCTGTAGCAGCACTTGGAGATAGGTGAAAGGGCAGAAAGGCAGGGAAGCAATGTCGCCATATTCCAGGAAGACGATGAGCCCCCGGGTACATCTTGGATTGAACATGGATGTAGCCATAGCTCTGAAACTAGTCTGAGGGAGAGAGGCTTCAGGAAGGATTTTACCAGGTCCAACAAACATTTGCATGCTTTCTGCCTGTGTTACAGACCTTGAAGCTTTACTCACCTGCTCTCAGAGCTTTCATGGTTTTCATTATTAAAAAATAATTTACATACAATAAATGCACCTTTTTTGGTGTATTGTTCTGTGAGTTTTGATGAACATGTACAGTCATGTAACCACCGAAACTGAGATATAAAACAGTTCCAACACTCCAGAGAATTCGTATCCCTCTGTAGTAAACCCTCCCTCCTCCCCAGCCCCTGACATTCACTGATGTTTTCTGTCTCTATAGTTTTTCCTTTTCCACAATGTCATATAAATGAATCATTTTTGAGCCTGACTTCTTTTCATTCAGCATCACGCATCTGAGATTCATCAATGTTGGGCCTGTATCAGTAGTTTTTTTTTCTTTTATTGCTGAGCAGTATTTCATTATTTGGATACACCACAGCATGTTGTATTGTCTCTCCAGTTTAGGGATATTTGGGTTGTTTAAATTTGGGGTAGTTACAAAGAAAGCCACTATAAACATTTCTGTGTGAATAGAGGTTTTGATTTCACTTGGCTAAATACCTGCGAGTGGGATTTCTGGATGTGGTAAGTGTATGTTTAATGTTATAAAAACTGCAAAACTGGTTTCCAGAGTGGTTGTACCATTTTGCATTCCCAGCCACAAAGTACAAGATTTGTAATAGCTCCTTAATCTCATCAACACTTGCTATTATCAGTTTTAACTGTAGCCACTGGAATAAGTGTGCTGTAGTACTCCACTGTATTTTTAATTTGCATTTTTCTAATGACTAAAAATGTTAAGCATCTTTTATTATGGTACTTATTTGCCATTCATGTATCTTCTTTTGAGAAATGTTCAAATCTTTTGCTCATTTAAAAATTGTATTTATTTTCTTATCATTTAGTTTTGAGCATTCTTTATATATTCTAAAGACAAGTTGTTTATCAGATATGTAATTTGCTTTGTCTCTGATCTTAGGGGAAAGTATTTTATTTTCACCATTATATATGATATTGCTTGTAGGTTTTTTGTAAATGTTTTTTTATCAGATAAACAAAGTTCTCTTTCAGCCCTTCTTTACTGAGAGTTTTTATCATGAGCAATATTGAATTTTGTCAAAGGCCTTTTCTGCATCTAATGAGATGATCATATGGGTTTTTCTTCTTTAGTCTATTGATTTAGGAAATTACACTGATTGATTTTTGAACATTAAACCAGCCTTGTATTCCCAGGATAACTGCTGGGTTATAATATATTATCCTTTTTATATTTTGCTGGATTTGAATGACTAATAAATTTGTTGAGAGTTTTTGCATCAATTTAATGACACAGGGGGTTTTGGTCTATAGTTCTCTTATAATTTATTGGTCTTGTTTTGGTATCAGGATAGTTCTGGCCTTATAAAGTTGGGAAGTGAGTTGGGAAGTGTTCCCTCCTTTACCCTCTCAAAATTTTGTCCTTTTGCGATTCTTTGTAGTCTTTTCCATCTGTGTTACCAGTTTTGCTTATTCAGTTCACTTCAGAGACTAAATTGTGCTATACACAATAGCTCAAGGTGATGAAAAAAGACAAATAAAACTAGATTTTTTTTTTTCCATATGGAGTTAGAGAGAAATAATAATAATAGGTACCTATCCTTTATTGAGCTACCGGTTTTTTCCACGCATTTTACTCATATGAGCACCAAACCTTTGTTGCAACCCTTTTATGCCAGCTTTAAGGATTTTAAGGATGAGAAAGTTTAGGCTTAGAAGAGCTAAGTAGCCTGTCTAAAGTCACATTACTCTCAAAGGCAAGTTGTGGTTGGAAGCCTGGTTCAAAGCTTATGTTCTTCCCACCTTATTTTGTCATCTCTACTAATGCTTATGAACACCTACTAAGTGCCAGCTATTTTAAATATTTTATTTCGTGTCACTGGTAATCACTGCCACTTTATGAGATTTGTGCTACTTTCCACCACATTAACAGCAAGGAAATTAAGATACAGAAAGGCCAAGGGCCTCGCCCAAGGTTGGTCAATACTGTTAGATACCAAACACCCAGGAGTGATGGGGCAGGAAGTAATTTGCATAATGGCGTCATTAACACATATAATATATAACTCATACAAAGCAGCTTTGCAGAGTGCCACAACTGAGGCATAAACAGAGAGGTTGAAGGCAAGGGAGGGATTAATTATGACTTGGGCACTCCTAGGAAGTGTACAGGAAAGAAGGCAAGCAGCAAAACCAGAAGACACAGTTGGAAGAGTTGGGGCATCAACTGAGTTAAAAATCTTGGTAAACAGCAAAGGATGGACACAGTGCATAGAGTGAATAAAAGCCAAAACAGGGAGGTCATGCAGCTGGATTTCCCAGTGTCATGACGCTGATCCTGAGCAGAGCTGACATCCACTAACACAGGAGTAGCTCACATCTGCAGAGCACTTGCCTTCCAACACATTATCTCCTGCAGCTCACAGGGTGATTACCCGCACTTTTTAGGTGAGGAAACCGAGGCTCAGAGGGTAAAGCCCTTGCTGGTGACTATACACAACCTATCAGAAGCTCCAGGCCTAGACCTAATTCCTAGTCCAGTACTCCTTAGACAGAAAGTCAAGCAACAGAGCAGCTCAGGTGTCATGAATCTGAATGAAGCCAGATAAGTACCCCAAAAGTCTCTGGGACTTTTGGTGACATGGACTCTTAAATCTGTGGCAACAAAAATTCTGGAATTTGGGGGGCCATGGGCTTTGGAATTTTGAGGTCAAAAGATCTGAAATTCTGATGACACAGGCTATAAAAACTTGGGGTCAAAGACTATGAAATAGTGCTAATAGGCTCTGGGACAGTGGGGATAGAGAGACGTGGGCATGTGGACAAAGGTGCTGCTATCCTGAGGGCATATCCTGAGTGATGGCTTGCCAGGGATGTCCTTTAGGGGGAGCAGACAGACCAGCTAACAGCCAATAAGCAAAACAGCTTTGCAAAGGGTAAAAGGGGTCTAGTCAAACATTAAACTTCCCAATCAGGCCGGAACTGTCACCCTAGCCAACCCGCTGTGCTTAGAGCACCTGGTGGTAAACACGCCTATCTCAGGCTGTTAACTTTTTGCCCCTGGAGACAGGAGACAGGAGACGGGAATTGAGGGTCGAGTACAGCCTTCAGATTTAAACCTCGAATGTCTAGACCTCCCTATCTCTTTCCAATCCTTGGATTTAAAAAATCAGACCATATTTTCATTTTCAAGACAGTGAGGGAGAGGAAATGCAGCTTCAAGACCTTACCCCAAATTCTTTTCTTTGCACTTGGTTTACTGAGAAGAATACAAACTTCTTACCCCTCCATAAGCTTCTAAGACCATCCCAAGTGACAAATAATCTCTCTATTCCTCCTTCAAAATTTCAAGAGGTTTCCCTTCCACTTAGTTATTTACACTTGCCACTTCTCTGCATCTGAATCATCTCTTCTCTATGGGCCCCACCTCCCCTCCCGCCAAGCCTCCTCATCACCCCTCTCTCACTTTTAGTCATCATCTTTCTGTCCCTACATTTCCAGCTCTCATGACTTTGCTAAGTTTTTTTTAAATTAAATCCTCATGACAAATCTATAAGACTAATACACTGACATTAACCATATTTTATAAGTAAGAAAACCAAGGTTCAAGGGGGTTATGTGACTAACATAAGGGCACATGGGTTGTAAATGTCAGAACTGAGTTGAAACAATAACTTTAATACTATTACTAATAATAGTAAAGTTGCTCATACATAGTAAGAGTAACTGTCATTAATGCTACTATGATGCATGCTGTGGGCCAGACACTACTCTAAGTACTTTTAAAATATTAAAGCAATTTTTGAGGGTGGTATGATTATTATTATTCTCATTTTACAGATGAGGAAACCAAGGCCCAGAGAGCACTGTCCAAGGTCTCAAAGTTCTGTTTGACTCTGAACCCTGTGAAGCCTGGTCACTTCCCTGCCCAATTCTATTGGCCTCTCCCAATCAGTCCACGCTATGATTGTATTTTTTCTTTTTTTTTTTTTTTTTGAGACACAGTCTTGCTCTGTCACCCAGACTGGAGTGCAGTGGTGCGATCTTGGCTCACTGCAACCTCCGCCTCCTGGGTTCAAGCGATTCTCCTGCCTCAGCCTCCCAGGTAGCTGGGATTACAGGTGCATGCCACCATGGCTGGCTAGTATTTGTATTTTTAGTAGAGACAGGGTTTCACTATGTCGGCCAGGCTGGTCACGAACTCCTCACCTCAAATGATCCACCCGCCTCAGCCTCCCAAAGTGCTGGGATTACAGGCGTGAGCCACTGTGCCCAGCCTGTGATTGTACTTTCTAGGGCATGGTTCTTCGGATCTGTGTCCCCCAGGCCCCAGAAACTTTCTAGAGAAAACTATACTTTTTCTGAAAAAAAGTCTCTGAAAATCAAGACACAACATTTCAGATTTCATTCATTCAAAAAATAAACACATTTACCAAGCTCCTAGAATGTGCCAGGCATGGAGACTACATTCCTGTGGGAGAGACAAAAATATAAGAAGTAGGCAAATAAGTGCCAAGATTTCAGGAAGTGACAAATGGTGTAAAGAAAGGAGAGAGAGGTAAGGCGTTCCGGAGCATGGGCAGCAGGAAATCATGCAAATCTAATGGACCCTTTATCTGTCTAGGAGCAGCCACACACACACATCGGAAGAATATAAAGGCCCAAGACAGAAATGAGTTTGATGAGCTGAAGAAACAGCAAAGCTAGAATGAGATCAGAATGGAGGGCAGATAGAGAGCAGAGAAGGAGACACGGGCCAGGGGATGGCTCTGGATCCCATTCCACATGTGAAGAATGGCTTCAGCCAAGTCACAAGGGGAATGAGAAGAGACGGCTGCAGACAAGCAAATAGGGAATGCTAAGCTCACCAACAGAGGCTGCCTCAGTCACCCTCAGCCTCTGCTGGTCCAGTCATCTTTGCCTCTACCAGAGTGGTGGAAAAATGTGTCCCCAAATTTTCAGCCACTAACACCTCACTGTGTGAACTTGGCAAGTCGCTCAGCCGCTTGATGTCTCCTTTATCTTTTATCTGCAGAAAGGCAACAGAAACTCCACCGGCAGTGGTGAGGGGGGCACTGGTGGGAAGGGCACTGAGGCTCTTTTGGGACCTGAACCCTTGGGTCTGCTTCCAGTAGGGAAGAGGGTTTCATTTCCGTAGACGCAAGGCCTGGCACACAGTAGGCCTTCAATGCATTATTATGATCTAAATGTCCCAAGCAGAGATCTGCAGGTCACAGGGGCATGGTGGTCCCAGAAATCCTGCAAGGTATGGTAAGCCAGGCTGGACTGATGGGCTGAGACCTCAGGCATCTCCTCTCCTTTCCTCCCCAGCAGCCAAGCCAAGTGGGCAGCAGCAGACCCACTGGACCAGAGACAGACAGGCAGGCGGGCAAGCGGGGGCGAGTCTTTGGGCACACGGAGAAAGGAGGGCATTGTCTGCTGAAACCCAACCAAGGGGCCAGGGCCACAATGCGGGGGATTCTTTTGGGAGAAACAGACATGGCTTTCTTTCCACCAACTGCTGCTTAAACAGCCCACTGGATTTGATTCTATCCCATTTCACCCCAACAAATGATAAGTAAATAAACCTTGGTGAGCTCAAAGCACCGGAGCCAGGTCCCTGAGCCCAGAGCAGACTGGATGCCATCTTCCCAGGGCCAGGGAGCTCCTTTGTCAGGTGGGCCCGCCTGCACTCCTGCTGCCGGGCATGTGAGTGAGTTTGCAGAGGGGCAGGCTCCAGGCTAGGCTGCTGAGGCCTGAGGAAGTCCCTCCAGATGTGAGGCACAGCTGTCTGGCTGTGCCATCACATACCCAAGGTAGAGAGGATGGGGGCCTGGCTGCAGGGAAGCAGGCTGCGCAGACCCTAGTAGCCCGGTGTCCTCTGACCCCTTACCTTGGTCCAGAGGCTTGGTCCGGAGGGACCATCTGCACATTCCTCTGAAACTCTCAGTGAGGTGACAGCAGTGGCCCATGCTTCTCCCCACTTTATATACTAGGCAACTAGTCCCAAAAGTGACATGCCTTGCTCAATGTCACAAAGTGAAATAATCACAGAATGCCAGAGGTCCCCTTCAGTGTCCTTTTTTTCTAGATGGTCAAACTGAGACATAAAGCAGTCAAAGGCACTGCCTGATCCCATAGGAACTGGGAGTTCTGACTCCTGCATCGCTCAGCATCCTCAGTGCCCTGAGGAGGGAGCAGCCCCTTCTATTGCAGAAGCCTTCTTCTGACCCAAAGCTTCCTCCCTGGCACTCACTGCAGGTGGGAGAAGTAAGCTACAGCCTCACCTAAAGGAGCCAGGCATTATGCCATGTGCCACACTCCAAGGCACCTACAGTCTGAGGCCCCCTCCATGTCATGTTCCCATCCGGCCCCTGGTTCTTTGCTCCTGTTGAGCTCCTATCCTGCTTTTCTTCCTACCTGTCCAAACGTGCTCCTTCATTGAGGCCCCAAGTACATCTCCTCGAGGAATCCTCTCTTGCTCCCTCCTACCTCTGCTCATCTAGCCCTTCTTACAGCCTCTGCTGTCCATCCTGACAGCTGGACTCCACTAAGACCCTGAGCAGACATCTGGTGGCCTTTAGATAGGGTGCAGAAGGCAGCCAAGCCCACAATGGCCACAAACAGAAGAATGCCAGGCTGCTTCAGGCCTCCAGTCTCATCTGCTGACTGCTGTTCCCTGTATCCAAGACACCCTTTCTCCTCTTCGTATGGCAGTTCCTACTCCTTCAGGACTCCTTCCCTGACACTCGAAGGCCTCGAGCATACCCCTCCATCTCAGCACCTGTTGCCCCCTCCTGTACTCACACGTGTCTGTCTATCTCTCCCACTAGACTGTGTGTCCCTCAAGGGCGTAATACACTGTGCAGAGAGAAGGGCCACCCAGGGCTCCTGTGACCCAGGTCCTCCTTGACTTATTCAGTATTTGCTGAACACCGAATGAGCAAAATGAACTATCCCCACTCTTACAGAACTGCTCTCCCACATGACTTGTCTCCTGGAGGACACCGAAGCCTCCCCAAGGGCAGGTCCAGTCTCTTTCTCTTCTGGGTCTTCTCGACTATCAGATCCCATGAGGAAGGTGTGGGTCTCCTCTTGCCCTGTCTTTCGGGACAGCCGCACTCTGCTGTGACAGAAGAGGGACTCTGCCTGGCTGGCATCTCTGGCCCCAGGTTCTGGTTCAGTCCATGGGGCAACTCAGCAATCCCCAGCTACTATTAGGGGAACATTTGCTTTGTTTTAATTTTCTTAGATCCTGACAGTGCATAATTGAAAAATGCCACAGAGGACTGCCCAACCCAACCAGCCCAGAAAAATGGGCCGAGAGCACCAGACATGCAGGTACTGCATCTGTCCCAGTGCAGATGATGCACAGAGGGGCATGGGGCAACTTTGAGAAAGAACCAGCTTTTTGAAAGAAATCAGGACAGCATAAGTGGAACAGATACAAACGCGCAAAAGCCTAATTTCTTCCTTGGAGTTTGGAGAGACACACTTTCATAGCTTTTCATGACATTATGTCAAATATTTCCAGGCATCCACAACAGAGTTTGGCCCTAAATACTGTGTATTCAAGTCACACGGTCCTTTGCTCTTAAAATCACAGGACTCAACTGGACACAGGAAGCTCCCCAACCTATACCTTCCTGAAAGCTCAGTCCTACCATTTCTCAGACAAAAGGAAACCTCTCCTACTTACAGAGGCCTCTGGGGCAGTGGGGATGGCCAGGCATCAGATGTCCAATGTGGCGCTGGACTTAGGACAGAATCGGTCTCAGTGACATGCAAAAAGCATACAATCAGGCAACCTGTAACTTACCAGCTCTGAGACCTTGAGCTAGTCACTTCACCCCTTTAAGTCCCCCATGTTCTTAAAATGAAGATAACGTATCAGCACATAAGCCAGTATCCCAAGGTTGCTATACGGATTAATATACGAAATAAAATGCTATACGAAATAAATTGAGTTCTGACCTTTATGCCTGGCTTCAGAAGACACCTAGGAAATGTGAGTTTCCTATTCCTTCACCTAGCTTGGGGGTTGGTGGCTGAGTGGGGGCTGAATCCACCCAGGGCCTCCCACTCCAGTGCTCCAGTGCTCTTTCTAGTAAATGGCTGAGCCTCCCTCATAGCTGTTCACCTGACTTTGGAGAATTAGACAACGTGAGCTCCCTTCTGCCTGAGTGGCCAACTGTTTCTCCTCTTTTGACAGTTCTCATTTCACGAATGCATAACATTTCATTCAAAGTAGCATTTCTTGAGGGCCTACTATGCACCCAGTTATGGGAGAAGTTCAAGTCACAGCTTCAAAGGATTGCAGACACAAGAGATGCAAGTAACAAAGAAAGGCCAGTGAGGGTCACCACAGATTCAGATCATGGTACAGGTGGTAAGGAGGTGACTGACAACTTGGAGATGAGTGATTCCTGGCAGCTGGAAGTGTGAGGTATGTTTCCCAAATTGGACTTCCTCCCCTACCACCTTCCACTCTGACTTCAGTCTCAAAGGCCATAGCTGAACACCCAGTGGCTTTTCCAGGCCTCCGTTTACCCTATTTCCCTCCCTTTCCCTGGAAACTTTCTCCTCAATGGGCTGACATCCATCTGGGAGTCATTATAGTACCAAGTACTAGCCAGGGCTGTGGCACCACAGAGAAAAATCAGACCTGCAAAGCTCATAGTCTGGTGGGGAGACCCTGAATAAAGCAAGCGACTGCAATAGAGTCCGACAGGTGCTATGGAGAGGGAGGAGTCATGGGCTTACAGAGGAGGGAATAACTAAAATGGTGCTTGGGGCTGGGAACTGCTGAGGGTTTTCAAGGAGAGAGAACATTTGAGCTGTCATGTGAATAATAAGGTCGTGGGGTTGAGCTATGGTGCATGTCTGTGTGTGTGTGTCTGTATGTGTGTGCCTGTGTGTTGCGTGTTGTGGAGAATGGATTTCAGCAGAGGTGCCAGCCTGGGCGAAGCTGCAGAAGCTCTCAGTGGCTGGCACAGCAGGAAGTTGCATTCTCTTTTTGCTTCCTGTATCTCTGGCCACTTTGACCCCTGCCTTCTGAGGCTGCTACATCTCCTCTTCCTGCTCTTGGCCCCAAGGATGGCTATGATCCCAACTTCTGTCATTTTTCTCCTCTCTTTCTCTCTGTGCTCCATCCCTCCAAGCCTGTGGCTTTGGCTCTGCCCAGAGGCCTTCTGCATCTTCATCTCCAGCCCAGACCGTAGCCCCTAGGGCCCAACTGCCTGACAGCCCGTCCAGTTGAGTCCTTCACATTCACTTTGAGTCCTGTGGGATGGAAATGGAATTCCTTTCTACCCACAGCTGGCCTCTCCTCCTAAACAGGCCCCCATTCCCCATTCACATGTCTTCTGTAGCTCATCAGCCAATAAGCCCTAGGGCTTTTTCCTTCATGACATTTCTCCCATCTCTCCTTTCCTCACTGTTCCTACTGCCTCCACCTAAGCCTTTTCGTTTTCCAGACTATAATTACAACTATTACGCTAAGAACTTGCTCCAGCTGCTTCTAGTCACCTCCTTCCCCAATCCCTCTCCCCTTCCACCATCTCTCCCGAATCCCGCCTCTCTGTTACTGATCCAGTTGTCTATAGTACAGACACAGAGAATAGTACAGACTTCAAGTCACCATCTGATCCATTATCCTAATGTTCAACTCTGACCATGACTGTCTGCTCAAAGACTGGCCAGTGGCTCTTCACCACCAGCTCAGTCTTCAAAGCTCCCCATCCTGGCCTTATCTCCTCAGTCTGATCTCAGGCTTCTCCCCTACAAGCACCAGCAGTCACTTTGCTCCTAACACACAAATTTACTCATATTTCTGGATCTCATCATGCCCAAGCCCACCTGAATCTCCCCTTGATTTCCTTCCTCTGCCTGGAATGTCTCAGCTCTGGTCATCCAAGACCTAACCCTCCTTTTAGGCCTCATTTCAACTCTAAGGCCCTCATGAAACCTCCCACCCCAACTCATTAGCCTCATATGTCTCCAGCACCCCTCCCATCCAGGCTGCAGGTCACTGCTGACTGTGCTCATATGGCCCTTGGGCCAAGCCTGCCAGGCCAGGAGTCTACTGCTCAGCAGCCCCAGGAGAGGGACAGATAGTCTGGCTGCCACAGATTTCAGTTATACCTGCAAGGAACTCTTGGCAGCCTATACCTCCTAGGATGCTGCCTCAGTCTCCCTGTTAGGCATGTAGATGAATCTCTGTATCCTGGCCTACCTAGTTGGCTCCTGACTGTCCTGCCTGATCTTTCCAGTTTCCTGGAAGCTGTTTGCTAACGTCCCTGCCATTCAGTAAGAGTCTATGAGGATTGGAGGTGGTGAGAGGTATTTGTTGCTCAGAATCAGAACACGGAGGAAGCTGCTGGCCACCTAATTTTGCCTACCATCTCCTTCTTCTACCACCATAGAAACTCACCCATCACATAAGACCTGAAGACTACAGAGAACTACAGCTTCAGCTTCAGAAACCCAACTCATTGACTGTAGCCCACCAAACAAGATTATTTCCTATTGCAGCTCCTCTTCCTCTCACTCCTTCATCCGTCTAGAAGCTACGATTTGCTCTGTCTCTCAGATCCCAACACCTGCTCCCTTTGTCCTTAATAATAATATCAGCATGAACAAGAGCTAATAATCAGTCCTTACCACGTGCCAGGCACTGCTCTAGACACTTTACATATGACTGATTCATTTAGGCTTCACAGTAACCCTTTGAGGTAGGTACTATGATTCCTCCATTTTATAGATGATGAAACTGAGGCACTGGTACAAAGTGGTGAAGCTAGCCCACAAACTCAAGCAATTCAGCTGCAGAATGTATGCTCTATACCTCTCTGTTTCTCCCCATATCCCATCCCACCCAGTGGGGCCACGCTGCACACTGGTGCATTCTGACTCTAGCCCAAGGGCTCCTGGTGAGGACAAGCCCTGCATTAAGCACAGGGCTGCCTCCATTCATAGGAAGGGGTATCTACTCCCACGTAACACAAAGATGCCATGCAAGCAGGCCTGCTGCCCCACCATGAAACACAGTTAGCCTCCCTGGTTTACCTCTGAGTTGGAATTGAAGCTCTATAATTTTGGTATCCACCCATCCATTCATTCATTCACTAAATATTAATTGTATGTGGGATGCCGTTAGATCCAGGGAGACCAACTATGTCTGTGCCAGGGCAGTGAGCACAGACTGACTTAAACACACATATGAATTTATCTGATGGATTGTCTCCCAAAGAGAGATTAACATAACAGGTTTCTGGAAGCAGGGACCATCTCACAAATAGGTGTCCTGCAATATGCATTCACTGGATATTCAAGACATGCATGTTGAATACAGTGACAGATGACAGGTGACATCTGGACAAGGCTTGCAAATGTTCTGCTAGCCCCATCTCCAGGTTACAGGTGATGAACAGAGAGATCAGCAAGGCATCAGAGCCCATTCCTCTTCATTCTCAGGCCAGGGCATTTTCCCACCGCCTGGAGCTGCCTCTTAGGGACCAAAGCACTTCTGAGAAAAAGAGCAGGCCCTTCCTTTAAGCCAAGGCATAAAGAAACATGAGAGTAACTTCAATTAATCCAGAATGTGGGAAGAATTTTGAAGGTCAGGGAAATGGAAAAGGTAAGTCAGGAAAAAAGTTAGCATTCAGCAGTGAAGATAAACTGAGCTGATAAACGGCCTTTGAACATTTGGGTTATTTATTTATTTGCTTCCAGTTCTTGTGCAGTTGTTAATTCCATCTAAAATTCCCCAGTGCCTTGCTTGCATGTGTGGTACATTATGTACCCATCTGGCAGCAAGACTGACACCTCCCCTGGCAACCGTCCTATGAAGTTTCAAACACACTTACATGTTCGCGTCCCAATAACAACACAGAAAGGGAACAGAAAAAGAACACCCCGAAGTTTACGGCGCTGACTCTCCGGCGGAGTTAACAATGTCTAATCTGCAATAGGAGCTCAACAAACATGTGAGCAAGTGAACTTGGGCCAGGCCCAAAGCCCAGACTGAGACACTTCATGAAGCAAAAGAAAGATACAGGCCATGGTCACTGTGAGGCTACCATCTGAGGTCCCCTTTGCAGAAATAAAGACAAATTGTTCTGGAGTGTTGTTTTTCCCCCCACCCCCTACATTCCCTCTGCTTAAACAAATCCTGGTGAAAAGAACTCCTGCTCTGATTGTCCATGGAAAGGTTCCCTGGAATGTTGGACCGAGTTTCTGGAATGTATAGATTTAACAAGTCAATTTGGAAATTAACGGAGATGAAAAGGGAGTGATATGGTCACATTACAAACTGAAATCACTACCTGAGTGGGGCGCAGGGAGTCAAGGAGGTCTCTTGAAGCTTCCCATGAGTGGGCTTAGCAGGTTCCAGACCCCAAACCTTGTCCAACCTGCAGTTTTAGGGGAGAGTCCACAAAGATCACCCATAGACTTGCTGAGGAAGGGGCACAGTCATCATTAAGAATTCTGAAAGATTGCAAACATCATTTCCAAACTTTTTACTGAGGAAAGACCTGCCTACCCTTAGACTACTGAGTATCATGTTGTGAAATATTTTCCCTATTAACCAAACCACATCCCTGTTCCAAATGATGGTGTCAAAATGCCAGTCCAGACTTCTAATCAGGAAAAAGATGACAGAGTTTGAGCCATGGATATTGATATATTTTGGGGGGTAGAAACTTGAAATTTTAGTTACCTTTATAGTTTTACCTCTAACAAGTTGTTTGTTTTAAATGTTGAACAGCCTTGGGATTTCAACTAGGGTATTATGGTAACACCGTATTACTGTATTCCTCCATGTCTAGGGAGCTGTGGGGTCCAGGCCAGACTCAGTTACTTCATCCAGTTTCTCTCATGTTGCAAAGGAGGCAGTGGAAACCCAGAGAGAGGAAACAATGGACTAGCCGGGCACTGCATAAGTCAGAGACCCCTTGGAAGCCCTGCCCAGGAAGGATGCGGCCCCCACTCCCCACCCCAGGCGGACACCATTTCTTCTCATCCCAGGGTTTTACCTAACTCTTTACAGCCTTTTCCCCTCCATTCAGGGCACTGAGCCATCTGACTCGATCTTCAAAGAATAAGTCTTTTTTGTTTAGAGAGGTACTAAGGGACATTAAGCATTGCACATGATTCTTCCTCAATAGCCTTTGATTTTTCTTCCAGGACTTGATCAAATAGGTTTAATTCAAGCATCAAGACCAGGTTGCGGTTTCAACCCAAAGCCACGAGGGAAGAGGGAATATCCCATCAGATTCGGGAGGGTCGGGGGGAGTTTCAACAAGAGTACAAGTCTGACTTTTCTGCAAAGTTGGGGCTACATCTCTGCATTCCAAAGCGACAGGGTGTCTGGCAAGGTCCAGGACAAAGTTACAGATCTGGACTTGCAATTAAGCATCTCCTTCCCTGCAAAAAAAAAAAAAAAAAAAAATTTCCTTGGGGGCCAGAGAGTCTATTGCACTGCTGTGGGTGAAGTCCAAGCAGAGGGAGGGCAAGCAGATGCCCCTGGACTCACTTTGGCAATATCTGACTGCCCCTTCCCTCCCCTTGTCCTGAGAATGGCTGCCCTGATGACCTCAGCCCCAGCCTCAGCCCTCCCCCAGCCCCAACCCTCAACCCAGTGGACAATGGGAGAGTCTGTTTCTGAAAGGTCTCTGACAAGGTGCCTAATACCTAAATGTGACATCGCACCTCTCTTCCCACTTCAGTACGTGGGGACATGGGGCTGCCTTTTTCCTTCCTGACACCATGTGATCTGGGGTTGTTTTGAGTGTATGTTGAGTCCCTTCCACTTCTAGGATACTAGGATGACCGCTCAGGATTCCAGATCATGAAGAGCAAGGGTACTCGAACAAGGGTTTGGAAACCTAAGGCTACCCTGGAACCATGGAGAACAGAGCAAGAAAGGAAGAATCCCCCACACTCCCATCTCGATCCCCTCTCTACCCCTTCAAGAAGAATATTTTGTAGCAGACACCCCTCACTGCTTATAAAGGGAGAAATAACCTAAATAAACAAAAAGCCCCAGCTGCACTCCACATCACAGCCATGTGAAGCCATACATGTCACTTGAAGAACTCTCTGGCACTGTTTACAAAAAGGCCTATGAAATCCTCTTGAAGGTCAGCACAGGGGCTGAGGGTTTGAGTCCCATACACCAGCTCAGGCATGGACAGCAGGGAGGTGGCAGGGCTGTGTGTTATGACGTCTGGAAGTGCCAGGGCAGGGGGGCTGTGGGAACCCTTAGGAACCCTGGCACCGCTCCCCAACACTGACCCATGTAGCCCAGAGCCTCCAATGTGACTCTGGAAGACAGCCTGGCCACTCTTGTCGGCATTTATGGCCACACAGCTGGGCTCTTGACTTGTCCAGCTGTCAACTGACACCAAAGGAAATGTCACCCATTTCTAGTTGTTAAGGTGAATATCTCACCTGAGGAGGTGAGAACAGACATATCTCCACTCAGCTTTCAGTGGGATGACAAAAAGGAGGCGCTCACTAGACTGCCTGCTGAGTATATGACAGAAACTGGCGATTCTAGCCCACCTGGGAAGAGGATCGCTAAGCTGAGCCACATGGGTACAGTGCATGTGCAGATTTATATTTGGTTAACACAGCTTTGCCAATCTCAAGAAGGAATTTAAAATCAATCAGGTTGGCCTGGTGCAGTGGCTCACACTTGTAATCTCAGCATTTTGGGAGGCTGAGGTGGGCAGATCACTTGAGGTCAGTAGTTTAACATCAGCCTGGCCAACAAGGTGAAACCCCATCTCTACTGAAAATATAAAAATTAGCCAGGTGTGGTGGTGCACACTTGTAATCCTAGCTACTTGGGAGGCTGATGATGGAGGATTGCTTGAACCAGGGAGGCAGAGGTTGCAGTGAGCTGAGATCACACCACTGCACCACAGCCTGGGTAACAGAGCAAGACTCTGTCCCAATAAAATAAAATATAAAATAACATAATATAATATGATATGATATGATATAATATAATATAATATAATAATAATAAATCGGGTCAATTCTTCAAATACATAGTTTAGTGTAGTTCAATAAAGTTGAACAAACCTTAAAAATGGGAGAAAAACAGTTCAATAGTTGACAGATGTTTAAATCCCCCTGACCATGTGCTTGGATGGTTAGTGGCCTGGCCTCTGCTGGCACACAGCTCCTTGACAGGAGCTCATGCCCCCAAGGCAGCTGTTCTAAGACTAAACTTCTCTTTTAGCAAGTTCTTCCTACTGGGCTGAAATTGCCTCCTGGAAGCTTTTATTCACTAAGCAGGGTCAAAAAAACACATTAGATCATGGTGCTTAGAGACAGCCCTTCAGAAATTGAATTAGCTGAGTTATCCACCCCTTGCCATGTATTATGAGTGTATGTGAATAAGCAAGAAAACACACACACACATACACACACACACACACACACACACACACACAGAGAGCAATAATTTACTTATCCAGAGTCCACTATCTAGCAACTTCTGATATCCAGAGCACATGTTAAAACAACAAAATTTACATCACACCACATCCATGCACTTGACTCCTAGAAGAATACCTCGGCATCTTCATCTGAAATTATTTAGCATATCTTTGGACTCTCTTTTAAGTCTGGTTCTCTGGCTTTCTAGCTCACAAAAGATTAAAAACAACCAATACACTGCAAAGGATGCTGGCTCCAGTAAGAAGTCAAAATGTTCTGCCTGACTCTGATAAGAGAGATAGATAAATGACTGGAAACTAGAAAAACAGGAACTAGAAAATAATAGCAGCCTAGAGTCATCTAGAGAAAAGGCAATACTATACACACCTCACCATGTGATATCCAGGAAAATTATAAATGATACTGAGCCTCCAAGAAAACTGTGAACCAGTTGAAGAGTTGGCTGCTGTACACAACAAACATACTTCTATAAACTTTTCACCCAACATGGTTATGCCAACTAACATCATGATACCTAATGGTTATAATTATATTATCCAGATAATTCATTTTGGTGGAAGAGTTCACTCTACAGTGATGCTGACTAAATGAGGTGTCACTGTGTGTTATCTTACAGTGCACAGCATGGTTTTCAATGGAAGATGAGACTGATTGTAATGCATAGTGCAATGATGAGCATGTGGTGGGCACCATCCTGGCTGACTGATTGCCATGGTAACTGCAACTAGGCAAGAAAGTCTTACCTACTAGAGATACTTACATTACCTGCTTTCACAGAGATAAGAACTGTTCAAATTAACATATTAATATTTGATCCCAAACAAATAACCTCCCTGCTTTGTGATAACTGTGTGTTCATGACCCAGATGCACATTTCCTCATGAATATGTATTTTCATTCTAATTTGCTCGGCAAATCCTTTTCCTAGAGTCTGAGAAGGTAAACTGCAGGCTGCTCCTATGACAATCACTGTGGTTTTAGTCCCTCTACTACTCAAGTCCCCAAACCAGCTGCCAGAAGGCCAGGACCTTGGGTATGAGCTGCCACAAAGGGACAATAACTCTTAGCTGTCTGGGCAGCTAGAGGAAGTACAGCTAATGCCAAACAACGGTTACCCCAGAGTCATTCATCTTGGGCTCAGGAACATAGGATCACACTTTGGCACGCACATGTGTGCACACACACACTCCAAGACAACACATCCTTTTGAATCACCTCAACCACTCACCATGTATGAGCCCCCAGGCAGAAGCTCCAGCAATGATTAGGGTTCATAGGCTGCTCTAACTACATCAAACAAGACTAGCTCTGGGGTGGGTGTGGCACTTCAGAGCCTCTTCACCCTGTTCTACTCTTATCTCCATGACACACATTACCTTCCAATCAACTATTTTATTTACTTGTTATGTTTATTATTTGCTATCTATCTGTCCTCACTAGAATGGAAGCAGCCTGAGGCCCCTGAACACTGTTTTGTTTTGGAGTTGGGATTTCAGTACCCAGGCCACTCCCTGACAGCAGAGTAGGGGCTCAGTAATAACATGTTGAATGAAGACAAATGAATGGGTGGCTGATCCTATAGACTAAAGAAAGATATCAGCCCTGGCAAGTATATGCCGAATTGCAGTGTCCCCATGCCTGTCATTAACACATTATAGCCCTGTGTCAAGTCCAATAGAGCCTCAGAATCATTCTCAACCCAAGATTTCAGGAAGCCACTACCATGAGCTCCTCGTGAACATGGGAGCTCTGCTCGCCATTCCCAGCCAAGGCTATTATCACAGAAGCCTGGAGGTTTTGCTTGCTTGCTTGTTTGTTTTTCCTTTGCAAGCGGATCCACAAGAAGGGATTTAGTGTCTTCTGACCTTGGGTAGGAAGTAAGTGCTCACTGGGTATGTCTGCTTATAGGCAGGAACTCTGAGATGCAGGGGCAGGCTTTTAAAAAGCTGGCATTCACTAAGTTTACACTCAGCCTCTCTCCCAGGTGCCATCCTCTAAGATCTTCATGCCGTGCAGAGGGAGATGAGACCACCTTTCACAAGGGCTTAGTTAAGCAGTGATTCACTCAAGGACACAACCAGCACAGGGCAGTGTGAGTAGACCTTTCAGAGATCATTTCACAGATGAGGAAAAAGACTGGGAAAGGTCCATGACGGGCCAAAAGTCACACTTTAGAAACTTACAAACACTGGACTGTGCCCTCCTCTAGGGAGGAGACCTCTCAGTCATTGATGTTTCCCCACACCCAGGTCAGTGACCTAGAACACATAAATGATCGAAGGCATAGACACAAAGCCTAAAACGATTGGCATTAGTAATTTGGCCTAAAAAGAAAGGCCAAACAGAATCAGATTCACAAACCTAGTGGCCCTTGCAGAGCCAGCCGTGGGGTTCAGAGGGAGGACAAGCGATGATGTCCTGGACCCAGGTGAAGCCAGCAAGGTGATGCTCCCCCTGCCACATCCTCATGATCAAGAGAAAGGAGCATGCCCTCCCCCGAGGCTGCCCCTTCCAGTGTCCCACTTCACCTCCCCCACCGCTCTTCACTCTCACATTGCAGTTCTGGTCCCTTTTCCAAAATGTTTGGGGAAGGACCCTATGGATCTCTCTTCAGGCTCTATCCAGCCCTGACCCGACTCAAGCACTTACTCATTTTAAGAGCTCAGCAAACATTGGTGAATGGATGAATGGGTAAATGGATGACTTATCAGAGACTCCTGTTTTCCAAGTCCTCATTATCAAGTGCCTGGACAATTCTGTTAAACATATATTCATTCAACAAATGTGAATAAATATGGAGTACCTATAATGTAAGGGGCAGGGTGTTAGGCTCTGGAGTTCAGTGGGGGACAAAACACAACAGCTTTTCAAAAGGTCTTTTGACCTTTAGTTTCCTCTCCATTTTAACCATTTTGCACTTATTTTCAAACGTACCCTTCTATAGCTGGGTTTGGATCTCATTCCTCCTGACTCAACAACTTTCAATGCCTCCCACTGCTTATTAGAAAATGGCCTAATTCCTTATACTGACATTTAAGACCTTCTAAGATATAGCTGAAATCTATATTCCCATTCTCATCTCCCATCCCTCATTCTCTCTTTCCCTCCATTACATATTTTATGGTCCTGCCCTTGCCTGAAATGCCCTTCTTATCTGTATTGGTCAGCTATTGCTGTGTTATGAACCACCCCACGCCTCTGTGGCTTAAAGCAATAATCATTTATTTTCACTTGCATGTCTGTGGGTCAGCCGGGGGTTGGTTGATCTGAGTTGGACTTGGCTGGACTCTACCTATGTGTCTTGGGTGTGGCTCTTCATTGTGGGTTGGACTCAGGTCTGCTGTGTGTATTCTGGGACCCAGGCTGAAGAGCCAGCAGCTACATGAAAGATTCCCTTCTCATGGTGATGGCAGAGGCACGAGAGGACGAACTCAACTAAAGCAAGCACATCTAAGGCTCTGGTGGCGCATGTCTGCTAGCGTCTCACTGGCCAAAGCAAGTGACAAGACAGAGCCCAAAGTCAAGAAGCAAGAAGAACACCTAGCCCACCAGAAAGCCAAAGCAAGTGACATCGTCAAACTCTGCATCACTGGAGGCTGGGGGAAGGAAGAGGCAGGGAGTGAATATGTTTGAACAATAATCTAATCTAACACACTATCTCTGCCTAATGAAATTCGATAGTACGGTAAAAGAAGTCAGGCTTGGAAATGGAAGGCCTGGCTTGTATCATAGGTACACATCCTACTTTCTGAGAGACTCAGACACAGTATACTCCCCCAATACTTCATTCATTCAGTGCACATAAGCTAACAATCTACTATATATAGGAACATCATGCCAGACCCTGAGCTGGTTTCATAAACAAAACAGACATGTCCCTGTTATCCTGGTGGTATGAATGAAGCTCTTAACCTTCTGAAAGTCAGCTCTTTCAATACATGAGAAATCTTGCAATAAATGGGAAAACCCGCGGGAAGCCAGCCTTGGGTATAGTTGTAAGTGGAGAAAGGCTTACCTCCTTGGAAATGATCTCTCTCGTCAATTTAAATTCTTAAAACAATTAATTACCAAACAGGTAAAGGCCCAACCAATCAATGAGAATTTATCCAGCTCTACCTTGTGCCAGGTAGGCCTGCCCAGCCCTAACTCCCTGCACTCAGATATCACATTCTAACAGGAGGACAGGTGTGTTCTTCCTGCCTTCCCTAACAGCACCCAGCCTAATGCCACACCTACAACAGGTACTCAGTATATGCTGCTGACCAAGACTCCAGAACCTCCTCAATTGCTTTTCTTACTTTTTCCTGGAAACAGTCTCAAACACTGAGGTTTCCACCAAAGATTTCCCATTCACCCAGAAAGAAAAATGCAGTTAATCAAAGCAATCTGGCCTTTTCTTTCCATTCCCACCACCCCTCCCACTCCCACCCCAGAGTGAAACCTCCCTAAGTGATTAAATGTTATAATAAGGATTTGACATATTTGCCTTGTCAAAGATTGTGCTTTTGTGGTATCTCATGGAGCACAAACAGATGAAAGAGCCAACAGTGAGATGGACTATCAGCAGAGACCAACCAGGAAAGAAAACAGCAAAACCTCAAGATAAGTCCACAACCTCTAATCACACAAAGACAGGGCCAAGCATGCAACTAACTGAGACTTTCCGGCAAAAATAATGCTAATTAAGTAGTTATAAAAATTATTGTTATTATAAGCAGTATCATTATTATTACAATAAATTAAATACTGGCTAGAAATTCAAAAGTCTTTCTTCGGGATCTGATTTCTTCCAGTTTTCTTGCACACGTGTTATATCCGGCAGTGGTCCCCCACTACCCATGGGAGCCACTGAATTCCTCATTCTGGCCTGAGCGTCCCTCCAGGCAGCAGTATCCACCTACTTTCTAATCACTCACTCATTCAACAACAACAGGTTTTTCAGTTATTTTGAACTGAATGTTTGTGTCCCCTTAGCCTCCTGATCCAAATTCATATGCTGAAATTCTAACCCATAACGTGATGGTATTAGGAGGTGGGGCCTCTGGGAGGTAATCTGGCCATGAGGGTGGCACCCTAGTGAATGGGATTAGCACCCTTATAAAAGAGATCCCAGAGAGCTCTCTAGCCCTCTTTTCACCACGTGAGGACAAAACCAGAAAACAGCCGTCTTGCAATCTGAAAGAAGACCCTCACCAGAATCCAAACATGCTGACTTCCTGATCTCAGACTTTCATCCTCTAGAACTGTGAGAATTTTTTTTTGTTTGCTTATAAGCCACTCAGTCTACAGTACTTTGTTACAGCAGCCTGAGCTAAGACAAGCACCAATTTTTGACCCTCATGCTAGTCAAAGGTCCATAAATCTACCTTTCCAATCCTTTCTCTCACTAATTCTCTAACAGAAACCCCAATTACATGGCCCAGTCCCCTCAGTGCCCTTCAGATTTACAGTTTGTGTCCAGCTCCTCCAGGGAGCCCTCCTGGATCCCTCCTAGTAAATGAGGCATCTCTAAGGACATGTGTTTTCCCTCCTGTAGGGAACTGTACATGCATGATTGTGTACTCTTTACTGGACATACCCCCTATACACTTCATTCACCGTGTGTATGCCCTATCTATCCACCTAGACAGAGATCATGGCTCCTGTCTAAGACAGCATCGCGCGATAGCTGGTGTTCAATAAATACTGGTTGCCAGACTTTACCGTGGACGTAATTAAATACAAACCAAGAGATGCTTATTTACTGGCAGCTGGGATAGGAAAAAATAAATTGCTATGGGCTGGACACTAGGAAAGGCTAGCAGATGTGCAGTTCAATGCCAGGCACACAGGGGCTGGGACATCAGAGGGCAGCCCCCGCAGCCAGGTCTCTGGCAACTGGTGTGCTCTTTACATCCAGGGTCCCCAGCCATGAACACTTGATATTTGCATCTCCTATTTCAATAGTGTAGACTACTAAGGAGAAAGGGAGCATGGGAATCAAGATACAGGGCGTTATTCTAATCTCACCAGGTATGTGATGCAAGCCCAAGATGCCACTAACAATGTTGCCAACAAACGAATTCCAGAGAGCTTCTCTAATGAACCACATAGTACTTGAACTTGTACAAGTACTGTGTGTATACTCATACTTGCTCCTCCTCCAGCCTCCCCTGATTTCAGTGAATGGCACCACCATGGACCAAAATGTGCAAGTGCCACTCCAGTTTCTTGAAATCTCCACAAGCATCCATCAGTCATGTCTCAGCTCCACCTCCAAAACAGAGCCACACCTACTTCACTCCTCCCCCAGGTCAATCCACCAGCATCTCCCACCCAGACTATTCTAATAGTGTCCACGCTGGTCTCCCATGTTTCTCTACTCTGTCCTCCAGGAAAGTCCATTCTGCATACCACAGGCAAAGCAATGTTACATTTAAAAATTTAATTAGGCCAGAGCCGGTGGCTCACACTTGTAATTCCAGCACCTTGGGAGGGGTGGGCCAATAGCTTGAGCTCAGGAGTTCGAGACCAACCTGGGTAAGACAGTAAGATCCCATCACTACAAAAAATACAAAAATTAGCTGGGTGTGGTGGGATGTGCCTGCAATCCCAGCTACTGGGGAGGCTGAGGTGGGAGGACAGCTTAAGCCTGGAAAGTCGAGGCTGCAGTGAGCCACGATCACACCACACCACTGCACTCTAGCCTAGGGAACAGAGTGAGATTCTGTCCCCATCTCTTCCAAAAAGTAAACTAGATCACCCCCTGCTTCAAACTAATGACTTCCACTGTTAGAATAAATTCCAAGTACCTTCCTATTATCTGTAGACCAGGTGAGATCTCACCTCATCTCCTCTCTGCTCTATCTCCTGACATGCATGTCTTGTACATGCATGGCTCCAGTTACATCCTTTCTGTCCCTTAAGCAGCCTCAGGGCCTTGGCACATGCTGTTCCTTCTACCCAAAATGTGCCTTCCCCAGGTGTTCATGGCTGGTTCCACCTCATCCTTCTGGATTCAGCTTTTAAGGCACCTTGTCCCCAAACCCCAAGGACACCAAGCAGCTGCTCCCATCCAAGCCCCACCCACTTGCAGCCTGGTCCCTCTCTAGTCTACTGATTTTTGCTTTTCATTATACCCTTACCATGCCCTAAAATTATTTATTAATTTATTACTAAACCCTCACTGGAATAAAAGTTTCATGCAGGAAAAAAAAAATCTTTTCTGTTTTGTTCACACTACATTTTCAGCATCTGTAACAGTGCCCAGTGCAGACTGAGCCTTCAAAACGCACTTGTTAACGACAGAGCAGTTAACTCCCCACTTTTTAGGAATGGGTTGTTCATAGCAACTCCTTTCCAATGCGTGCAGTGTGAAAAGATGGAGGGAAAAAAAGGGTACCTTTATAGTGGAGAAACCTGACAAACACTACTTCATCCAGGTGATCAAGGTTAATGTCAACAGTAATAAGTCATGTTGCTAACATGTACCTTTGATATGATGTGAGGAGAATAGCACTTGGCCTCTGTGGCCTTCCTCCCCAAAACACATAATTCCACTCTAATTGTAAGAAAAACATCAGACAAATCCCTATTGAGGGACAAATATCTAGTCAGCGCTCCTCAAAACCGTCAAGGTCATCAAAAACAAGGAAAGTCTGAGAAACTGTCATAGCCAAGAGGATTCTAAGGAGGGATGATAAGTAAACGTGATACAGTATTCTGGATAAGATCCTGGAATAGAAAAGTAACTTTAGTGGAAAACTGAGGAAATTTGAGTAACATATGGACTTTAGTTAATAATGATGTGTCAGCATTGGCTCATTCATTATGACAAACGTACCACATTAACATAAGATGCTACTAACAGGGGAACTGGGTGTGGGGAGCTCTCTGTACTATCATCTCAATAACTCTGTAAATCAAAAACTGTTCCAAAATTAAAAGTTTATTTTAAAAATATTTGTTAGGTGAATGAATGTCCAGTAATAAATGTTGCACATATTATTTTCATGTCTTTTTGTAAGAATTTACTGAGCACAGGGTTTAGCATGATAACTAGAAAACAGACAAATTCCTGAAGGCTGTCAAGCCCTGTCTGGGTCATACCATTTGCATCATTACTTTGTGCACCTGAAACATTGTAAAGGCAGACATTGGTTTACCCCAAGCTGAACCATCAGTGGTTCTAAGTGAGGAGAGTTGGGGTCAATGACAAAAATAACAAATCTTGCCCTTTTTGAGGATGAATCCAGTTATCTCACTGTTCAGCCACAAGGACTGCTGAGGGCCTACTGCACACCCAAGCCTGGGTTTTGCTTGACAGCTAGTTCTTGTCCTAGAGGGGCAAACACAGATCTGGTCAAACACAAGACACTTCTAAGAGGTCAAATGCTGCAATACAAACTATAAATGGCAAAGATGTTCAGAGAAAACAGATCATGGGAGTGGGGTAGTCAAAGAGGCCTTCCCGCAGGAAGGGCCAGGTTGGACCTGAAATAGGAAACAAGATTTGGAGTGACAAGAGGAAGGACAGAGTGCACCCCAGGGTGAGCACAGAGTCCAGAATCAACGGCAGAGGATACTCTGAGTAGAGCTGTGGGGTTCCCTAGAGGGGCAATGGAAAAGGAAGTTGGTAGTTGAGCTGGGGCCAGACCAGAAAAGACCTTCCAGACCTTCGAGGTCCCCTGCTTCATGTTCCTTTTCTTGTGTCATTTGCATTTTTGTCCCATCTCTCCTACTCCACCTGTAAGTTTCCTGGGGGCAAGATCCTTTCCTGCCTAATTTCTGCCTGCTCTAAAAGGTTCTGCACATAGTAATGGCCCAAAGCAATATCTGGTGAGTGAATAAAAGAGAGAATTAATGAGTGAATTATAATCTAAGAAGCCAACCTTCTACTCCTTACACACTGGGAGGCCTGCAGGGTTTGTACAAAAATCCACAATCAAAATGACATTTCCTCCACTATCTCCCCAATCCCTTCCTTTGCTTGTTTTCATTCAGCATTTATCCCTCTCTGACTTCTTATTAATCATTTGTGTACTTTATGTACTTGTGTCTTATCTGTCACCTTCCAGTCATTCAACAATCATTAACTGATTACCTACTATGTGCTAGACATGTTGTAGGTGCTAAGGATACAGACAACACACAAACATTTCTACTCTCACGGAGCTAGCATTGTAGTGATGGGGTGAAGAGCAATATGTAAAATCTATAGAATGCAATTGGTGACAGCTCCTATGGAAGAAAAGGGCAAGGAGAAAGGAAAGTGAATTCAAGGGAGTGATTTGCAATTTCCAATAGGGTGGTCAGGGGAAAACACCTTTGAGCACCTGAGGTAGATAGGGCTGGAATTCTTTTCTTTTGCATACATGCTTGGTACATAAGAAGTACCTGGCATACAGCAGGCACAGAAGAATGAATGAGTGTATGAATTGAGGGTGTTGGGAAGATCGATCCTTTTTTAAAATTAAACTTTTAAGATAAGTGTAGATTCACATGCAGTTGTAAGAAATAATACCCTTTACCTAGTTTCCCCCAGTGGTAACACCTTACATAACTATAGTACAATATCAAAACCAGGAAACTGATGTTGATAACAATCCACTGATGTGATTCAGCTTTCACCAGCTTTGCATGCACTCCGTTTTGTATATGTGTGGATGGTGTATTTTGCTCTATGCAATTTTAAGGTTTAGTCCTTTTGTTTTTCTGTGAGACAGAATCTTGTTCTGTTGCTCAGGTTGGAGTGCAGTGGTGTGATCTTCACTCACTGCAACCTCTGCCTCCCAGGTTCAAGTGATTCTTATGCCTCAGCCTCCTGAGTAGCTGGGACCACAGGTGCACATCACCATGCCACCAGCTAATTTTTTAAATCTGTAGTAGAGATGGGGTTTCACCACATTGGCCAGGATGGTCTTGAACTCCTAGCCTCAAGTAATCACCCACTTTGGCTTCCCAAAGTTCTGGAATAATAGGTGTGAGCCACTGCACCCGGTCAGGTTAGTCCATTTTTAATATGTGAGATAGAAGGCCACTTGAAGGGTGTAGGTCTGAAGGGAAGTGGGATGAAGTGAACCACCATCCACTAGGCACGCTGTTCATTTTCACATGCCTGAGCTCCATTTACCTGAGCAATCACCCTAAGAAGGTAGGTATTCATATCTCCATTTTACTTATGTGAAGACTGAGGCACTCAGAGAAGGAATCTGTTGGAAGTCACAGCAGGCAGAAAAATCAGAACCCCAAATATCTGACTGTCTAGCTACTTCCTGGGGCTCTTTCTTAAGCACAAGAATGGCCTGGATGGAAAAAACAAAACAAAACAAAACACACACACACACACACACACACACACACAGGAATCACGAACCAAGAGGAAGGACAGGCTCCAGGAGACATTGGAGGAGAGAGGAAATGAGGGGGAATTGAAAAGGATGCTTCTGGGATTCTGAGTTAGGGAGAACAGAAGTATCATCACGGGAAGAGGAAATGAAGAGCTGGAGGGCTCTAAAGGAGAAGAAAAGGGAGATGTCCTGGTTCAGCCCTGATTTCATGTGTGATCTTGGGCAAGTTGATTTACATCTCTGGGTTTCATGTTCCTCATCCCTACAGGGGTGGGAATGGCCATCCCATTCCATCCATCTGGTATGCTCTAAATGTCCGTGATATGTTCCCATTCACAAAATTCTCCACCAAATTTGTGTCTCTCCTCCACCCCCAAATTTCTATGTTGAAACCTAATCCCTAATGTGATGGTATTAGCAGGTGGGGATTTGGGGAGGTCATTAGGTCTTGAGAGTAGAGCCCACATGAATAGTATTAGTGCATTTATAAGGGACTGAAGAAACCAAAGTTCCCCTTCCACTATGTAAATACACAGGGACAAGGCACCATCCATGAACCAGAAAGCTGGTCCTCACCAGACACTGAATCTACTAATGTCTTCATCTTGGACTTCCTGGCCCCCGAACTGTGAGAAATAGATTTCTGTTGTTAATAAGCAAACTAGCTTATGGTGTTTTGTTATAGCAACATGAACAGACTAAGACAACTACCCAGGACTGCTCTAAGGCCAAGGAGCAGCGATGGGGCAGCCCTCTGCAAAGCAAGGTGCAAGGCCAACTGCCAGAACCGGAAACAAGGCAACCCAACGCAGGCCCACACTGCCTGTGGGATCCCGACTCGAATGACTGGCTGGCATTCCCAAAGATGAAAATGCAGAATTTAGGTCAGCACACACAGAGAATCTCGCTTTGTTTACATGAGACAGAGAGTGTGTGTTCCTATGAAATGCCTTTGAATCCCAGCGATGATGAGAGACCCAAGGCTGTTTATGGCTTTGGATATTTACTTTTCTCATAAACAAATCAGCTCGGGTGCCGTCAGAGCTGACGCCACTTCACACTGCGGCCCTCTGACGTCCTCGCTCCTCCCCAGTGCCCCACACATGGTTTGAATTTATTGGTTTTAGCAGCTTTCATTTACGTTGTGTGAGGATCACGGAATGACCAGCAAACAGAAGCTCTGATCCGTGCCCTGGGAAAAACACAGAAGCGCGAGAAAAGAGGCTGTGGGGAAGAGCTGGGAAGTTTCCTCCAATCCAAGGAGAAGCAGCTCCCATCCACAGGGTGGCTCAGTCAAAGCCCTTAGGGCCCCTTTGGGAATGGAGGATCAAGGGGATGCTACAGCCGCACCAGGAGTTGGTCAGAGCATGAGGCTGAGAAGGCTGTCAGTGGTCACGGCCTCCCAAAGCCAAAGCACCCGGGGACTTCTGTGGGAAGTGGAGGTGGCTGCCAAGGTACTTGGCCTCCTGGAACCAAACATCTAGAAATCTGGGAACAATGCAGAAAGGGGGCTTCCTGTTTTCTACCAGGATACTCAGGTGATGATGTGTAGACATGGTCGATAATTTTACAGCTACACACAGGGTCCCTGCATGTGTACTCAAAGCCAGGTGTCAGGGAAACCCAGATTCATTCTGCGAGGTTCCTTCCCGCAAAGAACTTCAGTTTAATGAAGAAGACAGACGTGTGAACATATAAAAGACAATAACATTTAGAATGCCACTTTCCAGTGAGGTCAGAGCCAGTTTAGAAAGTGGCTTTGCAGCAGCAGGGGTGTGGTTTATGGTTTACCAACCAATCTCACACCCACTAAGGGGGCTGAGCGAGGGGAGGGACTTGCTCTGGTCATGCTGTGGGACTCCCAACCCAGTGCTCTATTCACCGACCAAAGATCCTCCCATCCCCCACTTCTGCTGGGGCTGGGGCGAACATCAGGAATCGCCTGCCTTACCCCACCCCCACTATGAACAGGTGGAATCCCACAAATAAATCACATAAAATAAGGGACACAAAATGCAGGGAAATGTTATCCTCCAGCAACGATGTTAGAAATGCTGGTCCGGGTCTCAGGCTCCCTCACAAAAGCCTCTGTAATATATAACTACTCTGGTCTCATTCAGTCACCAGACTGCTTTTACCACCTTGTTTCTAAAGGAAACCCAGTCCTGAGTTCCTGTCCCAGAATCTGGGAACCATTATGCTCTGCCCCAAGCAAGAGACTTGGGAAGGTGCAGACAAGCCTGGGTGAGGTTTTTCAGTTTAGCCAACAGAGGAATGAGTGGGTGGGCCAATTATTACCTAGAAGGAATTCCGAAATGCAGAACATGAATGTGAGGGACAAGGGCCCCCAATGCACCCAGGATCAGGCCCAAACTTCTTAGCATGGTTGTAAGGCCTCCATGATGTGACCCCTGTGTGCTTCTATACTCAATTGGCTAGTCTCCCCATGCTTCCCACTAGTGTTCTCCACATGTGAGAATCTAGATCAATATCACCATCAACACCCACCCCCATAACATGGTGCCACTCCTGAACCCAGGACATGCCCACTTGTCCTTCAATACAGCTCAAGTGGTATCACACTAAAGCCAAACCAGGTACTCACAAGGAGGGGAGGCTAGTCTATTGTATACAATTGAGCATATGCAACAGCAAAGAGAACTAACTCCCAGATAGCAAGAATACAGGCTCATCCATTTGGTAGCATCCATAGGACCCTCCAGATACCTGAGCTCTGCAAAGCCCCAGCTGCCATGGGGGTGGGGGACTCAGGGTCAGTGCTCAGCAGTACACTAACACAGTGGATTGAATGATAGGTTGGAAGCGACATTCTGTCCAGCTACTGAGGCAAATTGAACAGAGATTCCTCTAGACTGGGGGTGGCCCTCCATCACATTTCCCCACTCCCTGCCCTACACTAGAAAGCTCTGCAGAGAAGCATCCCAGCCATCCAGACTGGTGCCATTACAAATTTAGCACCTGTATGTCTGTTGGGCCCCTCAGCCTGCCCTGCCATTGCTTTACCTGCAAAGGTCAGCTTCTACTCTGAATGCCCACCACAGACTTTCTCCTCACTCTTCCTCCTCATTCTAGCTCCTAGAAAGTGGACTATCTCACTCTCTGCTTCCTAGGGCCACAGCCTTCCTCAAGAGGGACCCTCAGAAGTCTCTCAACTCCTTGTTCCTGTCACCTCCTGGCCTCCTACCTTTCATCACATCTCCAGTTTCAGAAGGGCTGTCGCCTCTACTCTCAGATTCCAGCTCCACCTCCTCTGGGTCACATTCCCTCTTTCCTTTTTTTTTTTTTTTTTTGACAGAGTCTTGCTCTGTCGCCTAGGCTGGAGTGCAGTGGCACGATCTTGGCTCACTGCAACCTCTGCCTCCCAGGTTCAGTTCAAGCAATTCTCGTGCCTCAGCCTCCCAAGTAGCTGAGATAATAGGCATGCACCACCAAGCCTGACTAATTTCTGTATTTCTAGTAGAGACAGGGTTTCACCATTGTTGACCAGACTGGTTTCGAACTCCCAGCTTCAAGTGATCCACCTGTCTTGGCCTCCCAAAGTGCTAAGATTACAAGCATGAGCCACTGCACCTGGCCACATTCTCTCTTTTCTTTAGATGCAGATAGGTCAAGAACACAGGGCTCTGCAGCCAGAGTTTCTGTGTTTAAACTCCAGATCCTCCACTCATTAGCTGTGTGACCCCAGGCAAGTGAATTACCGCTCTGTGACTCAGTTTCCTCACCCATAAAATGAGGCTGAATCTACCTGAGAGACTGCCATGTGGAATAAGTGGGGCAGTGCACATAAAGGCCTCAGAATCATTCCTGGCACTCTGTAGCAAGGTACCTCTCTCTTGAGTCTCTTCAACCCCACCCCCTTCTTCACCAGCCCCATATTCCTCTCTGAACTCTCAGGACCTGGAACTGAGCCTGGCACAATGTAGTTCCCAGCAGTGCTTTTCAAAGAAATGAACAAATAAATGAATGAACAGTTTAATAATAACTAATTCAATTAATTATTTATGAGGAATTTCTCTTTGGGAGAAAAAGAAGAGGAAAAACACATGTACCCCTGGCACTACTGAGAGCATAGAGCACCTGATGGCTGATAAAGACCTTCTCAGACTTGATCCCACTGGATTCTCCCAAGTGCTCTGAGCTGTTGCTAGGTAACATCCAACCTGTCTGAGCAGTAGAAGAAAAGGATGCTGAGAGGCAAGAGCCCCAGGTTGCAAATCTAACCCAGGGCAGAGCTGGGCCTCAAGCTGGGGACTCCAGCCTAAACCTTTCGATCCCTCCTTTTGGTGTGTCCCAACTCCAGAGCGCAGCGGGAGACCACAGTGAAGCCAAGCCAGAATGAATACAGTCAGACATTACACACTGCAGATGGTCAGAAAAATAAATGGCCATGCTCTGGGTGGTCCGACCACATAGTTCCCATCAGACCAACCAATAACCCCTCCCCGCACTGGATGATGCTCAGTGTGTGAAAGACCAAAGGATCAAGAGCCATCTTTTGTATGGGATGGGCCTCAGTTCAAGAAAGACATTGTGAAAATGGGCCAATAATAATAATGAAAATGACCACTACCTAAGCCACCACAGTTAACATTCATTAACTCTTACTGTGTGCCAGCCATTCAGCTGTGTGGTTTATATGCATTATCTCATTTATGCCTCACAACAACCCCAGAAGGTAAATACTGTTGTGAGCCCCATTTTTTCAGATGTGGAAACAGATGTTCGGCCATCTAGCCAAAGTGGAGGAGCTGGATTTCCAATTCCAGTACAGTTTCTTCCTTAAGGTATCAACAGATCCATCCTGGCTCCATCATTTTGAACAAACTACTTGGCCTCAATGTCCTCAAAATGGGGGAAAAATGCTTACCTTTCAGGATTGTTTTAGAAATTTACTGTGATAAATCAGAGGCCTAGCATATAACAGTCACTAAATAGCAATGGCTCTCTTAGGGCTGGATAGGAAAGAGAAAGAACAAAGCCAGTGGAGGGAGTGTAGAAAGGCTTGTTCTGCATTCCCTCTGCATTTTGCCATCCTGGCACTTCCGTGTAAGTCTGCTTCCTTTCCACCCCATCTCCAGGGGCCCAAATCCTATTCCACTTGCAAGGTCTCTCTCAAAGCCACCTCCATCAAAAAGCCTCCCCAGAAAACTACTGATGGAAGCAGAATATTAAATTACCTCCAAGACCACCAGCAGGCCTCAGCATGCGGGTTCTGTAGCGCTGGGTCAACAAACATCACAGTCTGTACCCAGAGGACTATAAATCATTCTACTATGGAGACACATGCATGGTAATGTTCACTGCAGCACTATTTACAATAGCAAAGACATGGAATCAACCTAAATGCCCATCAGTGATGGATAAAGAAAAGGTGGTACATACGTGCAATGGAATACTAGGCAGCCATAAAAAAGAATGAGATCATGTCTTTTGTGGGAACACGGGTGCAGCTAAAGGCTATTACCTTCAGCAAACTAACACAGGGACAAAAAACCAAATACTGTATGTTCTCACTTCTAAGTGGGAGCTAAATGACAAGAACTCAGGAACACAAAGAAGGGAGCAACAGACACTGGGGTCTACTTGAACGTGGAGGTTGAGAGGAGAGGAAGAAGCAGAAAAGCTAACTATTGGGTACGGGGCTTAATACCTGGGTGATGAAATAATCTGTACAAAAAAACCCCTCTCTGACAGTAGTTTATGTACGTAACAAGCCTGCACATGTACCCTTGAACCTAAAATAAAAGTTAAAAAAAAAAAAGACTGTCAAAGTCAAGCACAATGACCAAGCATTGCTATCACCGAAGTCCCCAAGTGGCTCAGTTTATCCATCCCATGACCAATCCACAGCTCTTCCAGCTGCAACTCGGCCCCAATACAGAGTCTGGTGCTCAAAAATGTATATAATCCATGGGATGCTGGAGCCACCCAGCTGGATATCTGGGGTCTCAACACCTGGCACTCTGAAGCAAATCCAGTTCCCCTTCTGAGCTCAGTAACCACACTGGCAAAAAAAAAAAAAAAAGTGGTGGGCCAGGAACAGACTGACACTCTTCTTGGTGTCCTTGTTGGCGTAGGGAGGGAACAGTCGCGCATGTCAGTCGCGCATGTGAAAAGCCTCTGGAAATTGCAAACCGCGATGCAAATGGTTGAAATTATCATTGCCAATTAGGCTCCTGTCTCTTTTCAGACTCAAGGCCAAGCAGCTGAAGAAAGTGAAACCGTGTGAACTAAAGCTAAAAGATGAGCCAGAGAGATTTCCAAATGGCTTTCTCGCCGGTGTCGTTCTAAAAGGGGCTTTCGAGTGGGACCCAAGGCTTAAATTACCAACGGCCTTGAAGGCGCATTAAGTCCCCAGGAGATAACACTGGCCAGGAAACTTTAAATAACCTTAATAGGGAGGAAGGAGGCAAATCCTTTAAACAGAAGACAAGGAGGGGAAGAAAGGCCTGTCCTCTTATCTTTGCACCGTGGCTCCCCAGGCAGCGCTGGCCGCGCGCCGCGCTGCCTCCTCCCCCGCGGGAACGCGGACTCGCCTCGCCCCGACGTGCCTGTCCGCAGGGCCCCGCCTGTGTCGCCGCCTGACCGAGTGACGGGTGGGGACAAACACGCTGCGGCCCCCAAGCCGCGGCCGCCCAGCCACTGCTCCTTTAGTAAACGTGCACTTGCGCTTGCGGAGGCCAGGCCAGAGAGGCGGCAGGGCCGGGCCAAGCGCGTCATGCACAGAGCACTCGCCTCTGCGCCAGGGTGTGAAATGGGCACAGTCACGCAAGCCTCTCGGGCTAGCGCCAATGTGAACTGGAGGTGGAGGGACACCAGCAGGCAGCTTTATGCAGTATGGTCTCTCTCTAGTCACAGGCCATGTAGAGAGTGGCCAAGCTGAACTGGCTCACGGCCCTCAAATGCACAACTTGCGCCCCGTCCTCTAGCGTAGGTGCCTCCAATCTCCTGAGCTTAGTACTCCCTAGCCTTTACCTAGCTTTTTTACTCCTTCCGATCTCAGGTTCACCTGGGCTGCTTCCAGGAAGCCTTCCTGGATCTCCTCAGGGCCGAGGAAGCTGTGCCTCTTCTGTACTCCCACAACACACCACAAGACAAGCCACAGCCTCCCTCCTCCCAGCACCTGCAGGGATGCTGTGTCCCCTCCCTATCCAGAAAGGAAGCACCTGGGCAACAGCAATGTTTTTCTCGCTCACTATGTCCAGCACTTATCCCATGTCTGGCACTCAGTAGGAACTAACAAACATTTCTTGAAAAGTTGTATAATGATAATTTGAAAATGAAGTAATAACTATGATGAGCTAGTATGTACTGAGCATTTGTGTGTGTGGCACTGTGCTGTAGTGCTTTACATTAATCAACTAATCCTCACAGCAATCCTATAGAGTTGACATGAGAAAACTGACTCACAGACAGGTTATTAACTACCCCAAGGTTACTTATACTCCCAATAAGTGCACTTATTCTGGGAACTGAAGGAGCACTGGGCCAACCGGCCAATGTCTGGAGGTTTTCCAGTGCAGGGGACTCCTGAACTGAGTCTGCACTACGATGTGTAAATTTAAAGACTGACTTTTGGTTCTGAAGGTAGAATGAGACCAGGATGTTCCTTTGAATAAGGGAGGTGGGAAGGAGCTTAATGTCTCCTCCTGCCCTTCCTGAGTCAATGGGAAGAAAAGGGAGATTCCCAAGAATAAAGGTGAAAGAGTGTCAGCATTCAGGGTAGGGGTGGTCAGCTGCTGATCGGAAAACCCCGGGTTCTCCCAAGGAAACCACCTTGTCTAAGTCCTTCAGAAGGAACACAGAATCCAGCAACAGGTGCAAAGGCAGAGGCCACACATCTCTGTCCCTCAGAGATGGCCCCAGGGCCCTGACTTTTATAGGCCTGGCCTGATGACCTCATGGCTCTTTTCCAGGAAAGCCAGGCATTCAGTGTGGCCCAAGTACAACTTACCCACCAGTTCTTTCAATAAACAATGCTAAAAGCCAATCACATTGTTGCACCTAAACTCAAACTACTGAGTTACGATTACATGGCATCCTCCAATCTGATGACTATGGTTAAAAGTCTTGCTGTAGAGTGACATTTGTTTGACGAGCCCAAGCTTTTAACATGGATGGTCCTCAGGGGCCTTTACCCATTCAGAGGAGTAAGAGTCAGCCAGAAAATAAAAACTGGGAAGGGGCTCCCAGGTAGAGGGAACAACATAAGCAAATGCATGGAGGCATAACCAAGGAGTGTATGTGAGAGGGAGGGAGGGAGAAATCATACAGCTCAGCAACCCTTGTGCTCCAAAACCAAGATAGCAAGTGAAGAATAAAATGAAGCATTTTAACATGAAAATAAGTGGAGGGATGCAGTGAGCCTGGAGAAAATCATGTGTGCTCTGGATAGTGAAGAGGAGAAAAAAAGAGATTTGTTTGCAAGTAACAGTTGAAAAAGAGGGGAAAAACCCCCAAAATATCCCAGGATGGAGATTAATGAATCCAATGGGGACCCGTGAATGTTACAAAGTTTTGACCAAATAGGCCAGCAACAGTACTAAATATGTCTCAGGTGCAAAGCCTAAGAGGTTTCTGAGAATTACAGAGGCCAAGACACAGTCCCTTTTCAGCATCCAGAGCTGCCAACACTCCAACCACAGAATATACCACAAAGCCCCAACTTCAGAACTGGAGAACATTCCGTCTAATTTTGTAATCAATTGTGAGCACATTTTGAGCTAGGTTTGAATCAGAAAAGAAAAGACTGCCTGAGAAAAAATTATAAATAAAATATATAAGTGCCGAAAGAATGTCATAAAATGCCTTAAAGAATTCCACAGAGTGGAAAAATATATGTGGCTGGGTCATTAAGTAAAGCTTTGGCCCAAGTCTTTCCGAGCAGATTAGACCTGGGAACATTCCAGGAAGACTTCCTGGAGGAGGTACAGCTTTGAGCTGAGCCTTGAAAAATTTCAGGATTCAGAAACAGAATAGAAAAGGAGGAAATTCCTAAAGAGGGAGGGGGTCTAGCAGAAGCAACAGCTTTTCCAAGCTTGGGGCAACAGTTTTGTGTTCCAGCGGATATAGTGCACAGATTTAAAAGCCTGCGGATCCAGGAGGAGCTGCTCGGCGAGACGGCTTGGCAGCCAGTGAACAGAACTGAAGGCTCGGCCACCGGCTGCCTGTGGATTAAGTGGGCGGACAGAGAGCCAGTGATGGGAGATAAAAGGGAGTGAAGTGGATAATATTTAGAAGCAAACTCAAGGGGAAAAGAACGTCAGCAGCCCGGCTGGCAGGCTGTGGCGCTCGCCAGCATTCTTGTTTCCTCCCTAGGAAAGCTGCATTACCAGGCGACCTCTTCCTGGCTTTGAGAGACGTCCAAATGGGAACTATTAACAAAGGCACGCTCCCATTTTTATCTCCGTCAGAAAGTGCTTTGCCGGTCAGGTTTTCTCTGCTTGGCCTGGGATTGGAGAGTGGGTTGGGGGAAGATCAGACAGTATGTTTGCGGATGAGGCTTCTTGGAATCCTTGAGAGCTGGCCCCTTCCAACTCTAAGATTTTAGAAGTCTGTGTCCATGAGCTGACAATTCTTCAAAGGTAAGAGGCTAGGATTTCATGACGTGAAGATTCTTCGAGTCCCAAAATGTCTCTGAGGCTAATGTTCTGAGATTTCACCATTCTTAGATTCCTTGAGCCTCAGAATTTGGGTTTATGGTTGGAGATTCTGAGCCTGGAAGTCTTCCTGCTGTGAACTTCCAATTCTGAGACTAGAATATCTCTTGACATTTTGGTCACCTCCAGCTTTAGGATCTCACTCTCCTCTGATGGAGGTGTGTAAGCCATCCTGTGCTCCTGCTTCTGCACGTGCTTTCCCCTTACATTTAGGTAATATATTAAATATTAAGATATGAATGAACCAGGTCATGAAGAGGGGATGGACAGAGCTTGCCATGCCTGCAGGGGTTCTTCACAAACAGCCATCTGGGCACAGAAATAATCTGAGTGTGCACATGCCCAGGGGTCGCTGCTGGGGGACACCCAGTGATGGACATTTGCTAAGCAGCTCCTAACCAGATGGCTCTGTCGGGGAGAGACAGTGGGTGTGGCAGACTGCAGAAGCACAAGGTGAAGGTCGTGCCAGAAGAAGCCTGAGGCTTGGAAAAGCCTCAGTCCAGGTTCTGGAGGTATACAGTGTAGGAGATGCCAGCCTGTGTTTAATTCCACAGTGATAGAGGGGCTCTCCCTCTGTGGATGACTTCCAGGGAGAAAAGGCTTCGGCATGGTCCGAGGTCCTCCAGGGGTGTCTGGGGTCTCGGGGGCAGCTTGCTCCCTTTATTCTAAGGAGAGCATACAGATCTGACAAGAGATCTGACAAGGTATAACACTGTGGGTTCCAGGGCTGCCACAGAGGCCCAGAGAGGGCTGGAGGACTCAAGAATGGCCATTCTTGGACGACAGGAAATCAGAGAATGGTTCTGAAAGGTGGGAGCATGCAACCGAAAGGGGAAGGAAGAACAGGGTCTCTATCTGAAGTGCAGAGAACCAGGGCACAGGAGAGACTAATACTCAGGTGCTCTGTGCCTCAGTTTCCATGCTGCAAACAGGACTAATAATACCCACCTCTCAGGGCATAAAAGCAATGGGGTGCATCCTCAGGTAATGAATTCCCAGCAGGCAAAGACACATTTCCAAGTCTCTTCCCAGACCCTTCACTGGCACAGCACAGTGAACAGAACCAGTTCAATGGTGCTCTGGTTGAATGAGTGAGGAGCAACAGAGGGAGAAGAGTCACAACGAAGGAGAGCAGCTGAGGCTGGGTGGGTGTCCAGCAGACTGTGCCATGACAGGCTGGGGCTCTCCTGTCTGAAGCCTGGCAGCAGAATCACCCACTGGAACCAACAGGCTCTGGACAAATAGGTATCAGCAGCAACTTCCAAAGACAAGCCTGCCAGCCCCTCCCAACTACGGGTAACTCAGGCTCAAAATTTCAGAGTGGGTTGGCCTAGGCTCTCCAAAACATGGGTCAAAGATAAGCCTCACACTGAACCAACACTGGAAATCACCTAGCCCAGCACTCTCATGGGACTAAGGGGCAACTTAGACCTAGAGAGGGAAAAGGGCTAGCCCAAAGTCACAGGCAAGGTAGTAACAGGATCAGGATTAGAACCTGCTTTGAATATGACCTGCCTATGCTGAGGTCCAAATGTATGTGTCCCTCCAAAATTCGTATGTTGAAACCTAACCACCAAGGTGATGATCTGAAGAGGTGGAACCTCTGGGAGTAGATTAGTTCATGAGGTCTTTACACTCACGAATGGGATTAGGGCCCTTATAAAAGAGGCTAGAGAAATCCTGTTCACCCTTTCTACTATGTAAACACACAGAAGGCACCATCCATGAGAAACAGGCCCTCACCAGACACACAATCTGCTGGTACCTTGATCTTGAACTTCCCAGCCTCCAGAACTGTGAGCCATAATTTCTGTTGTTTATAAATTACCCACTGTAAGGTATTTTGCTGTAGCAGCCTACATGATAATTTTGACATTTTATGTCCTTATAGGATGGAAGGGAACTTTCAAAGTTCAGAGGGGGGCTCCTCACTATGATTTATACTTTTCTTCATTGTTCATTCCTTCAACGGTGCTGCATGGTGGAACAGAATCAGTTCAATGGTGCTACATGGCGGAACAGAACCAGTTCAATGGTGCTGCATGGCGGAACAGAACCAGTTCAATGGTGCTGCATGGCGGAACAGAACCAGTTCAATGGTGCTGCATGGTGGAACAGAACCAGTTCAATGGTGCTGCATGGTGGAAAAGAATCAGTTCAATGGTGCTGCATGGTGGAACGGAATCAGGGATGGTCACATCATGATTTCTGACCATTTGCTCATTAATTCATTCATGCTCCAAATATTTACTGAGCACTTACTAATACCTGCTGGCCCCCAGGGTGTAGACATAGGAGCTCTGACTATAAACCAAAGAGATCTTTATTCAACTGTGCAGGCTTAGCCTATATTGGGGGTGGGGGTGTGTGTGTGTCTTCATAGGAGTCGCTTAGAAAGCTGGGGACATACTCCAGGGGAGTAGCTGATGCCCAGAATGTCTTTGAGAACTCCTATTTTAGAATCACCTTGAGATCTAATTTATAAGCCAAGGAGAAAATCAGTTCCAGCACTTTTCAATTCTCTCTCTCTCTTTCTTTTTCAGTAAAAAATGATGATCTACCACCATTCCAGCACACACACACACACAATTCAGCAGAAATGTCATCTAATAAAAACCAGATCATTTTTCAGACACTGGAAAAGCAGGGGTTGTGGCAATAGACTCACCTGAGTTTGAACACTAAGTCCACTTGGCCTGCCTGTGTAATCCACAGCCAAATGACCTCACCTTTTCAGGTCTCAGTTTATGGTCTTAAAAATAATACGATAATAAACCTTGTTGCATCTCTGTGAGGATTAGAGATAATGAAATTATGAGGTCTAATGCAGCACCCTGAATAGAGACAAAACTCAATAAATGGTATTGTGAGGGACTTGTAGAATTTTACAAACATTCTGCATACCTTTGGCAGGCATGCTTCAGTGTTCAGGCACTACACATCTTAGATGGGTAATGCTCACATGCTTGGTAAAGTACAGAATAGCAGAGTCCTTGTTTTCTTATTATACCTCAGAGAGAGAACCATGTAACTTAGAGGTCTCATCCAGTGTCTCCACCTCTGCCATGCAGGGAGTTGAAGTGGAGGACTCAGGTCCCCTAGAGGTAGAAGTAGTGGCAGCTGGTACCAGTCCCTGGAGGCAGCAGGCAGAGCTGATAGAAATCTGCAGGTCTTGAGCTTGTCATAAGATCTGGACTCGAGACTTAGGCATCCTCGGGCCCCCGAGGGCAGGGGCTCACCGCCTCCTAATACTCCAACTTTACTATGTTCAGCAAGGGGTAAAGAGTGGATATGGCTGGTGGGAGAAGGGAGTGGCAACTTCCCATGTAGCCTTCCTCTTTCCCTGTCCTGGAGCCAGCCTAGACTGTTTGCCAAGCACAAAACCAACATCCAGGTAGTCGTTTTAATCCATCAACAACCTCCCACAGGTAGTATCTTCTCACGTCCCCACAAAACCAGCTCAACTTTGAAAGACTGGTAATTACTGCCCCATGGGATGGATGGGCACACCAAGTCTTGCCCAAGATTTTATACAAGTCATTAGTTTTAGTGTTGAGGCTGGGACTGACAGCTGGAAGCAAGTCTGCTATCTCTAGCCCACTGTGCTGAGCTATCTACAACACATCAAGAAAACCTTTAGAGACCTGCCTCACCACCAGCCTCATAGCCGAAAGAAATAATATCTCTACAAGTATAAATTTTCCAAGAAATAAAATTTTAAGCCCTCAAGTCCAAAAGGGAAGAGAGAAACAGAAGAAAGAACTAAGGAATGATTACGGAAGATATCAAATACCTAAACAGGAGGAAGTCTGGAGAAACAGTGTGGGGAAGCCGGGAGAACACGTCCTTCATACAGAGTCAGGCTGACTGACTCTGTTCCTTATTAGCCATGTGACCTTGGGCAAGTCATTCAACATTTCTGGATGCCCACCTTAGAAAGCCATAGGATTGTTACGAGAATTCAATGCAATGGAAAAGCGTGTGGAGCCTCCTGCAGGGTGCCTGGCACGTGGAATTGATTAGAATCGTCCTATGGAATGTCAGGGCTGGAAGGAGCTTGAACGATGACCTCATCTCAGTGTCTCATTTCACAGACCCAGAAAACAGGGCCCAGAGAGAGGAAGTGACTTGCCCAAGGTCACATAGCAAAGTTATGGAGATGTTGGGTCTAGTGCCCTCAGTTTATTTTGAAATCAAACACCAAAACCTAACAATAGACCTGATCTCCCAAGCTGCGCAAGGGTGGAAGAAGCTTTTTCCAGGGTTCCAAAACTTAAGCTTTCTTTCTCTATTCAACAAGCAAAATTATGGTATTTCTGTCCAGAAAAATTATAAAAATTTTAAAAACAATATTAATACTAAAATCCCAGATCTTAACAAAAAGACACTCTTTTAAGCCTTATTTTTCCTGCCTTCTTCTCTCACTGCCCCCCCCAACCCAAATATTTTGCAATAACAGTAATGCTGCAAGGAAAGAAAAAATAAAAATCTGATGCACTTAACAGATATTTCAGTACACTAATGCATCACAGATGTTCATATCAAACTGTGCACGCGTGCATGCAATTTTACTGAGAAGGCTGTTGCATTTCTGATTTTGAATTTTTGGATCCCTAATGACCTCATCTGCCTAGGCTCCAGCATCCCACCCTTCCCATTTAGTCCAAGGCTGCCCAAGGGGATGGAGGAGAGATTTCATCGCCTCCCTACAAAACGATAACAGGACAAATTGGCATGATTGAACACTCTGGCAGGTGGTGAAGGGTATGGAGATTAAGGAACTAAGGGGAGTTCTGTTTTCTTTTGTTCGGGACTTGCTTTCTGCAGCTCTTTTGAGGAACTGGACCCAAAAACAATTTTAAGAGTGGGCCCAGGCTGGTGACGGGGTGGGCACATTTTTGAAATAGAGATTGAAGTCTGTTTGATCTTCAAGCATGAGCTTTGGAGACTGTCAGCAGGCTCCCTCCCGGCCGATGAATGGCCCTCAGTAACTTTTCCTAAAACATATCTTCACACACACTTTCTAGCAAATGCTTTCACCCTACCAAAGCCATCATTTGGTTAAACAGCAGTGTTTCCAGACCCCAAAGAAAGATAGTTTTGTTGTTTTAAGAGAGACAGATTAAAGCCAGGGGCCGCTTTGCCAGAGTTTGTGTGTGCTCCCTTCAGCCTCTGTCGGATTCCTCTGTGGTTGGTGCAAAGAGGGTGTTGAGAGCGATGGTGGATACCTCACCTCTAAAAAAGATATCGAGGCCAGACCTAGGCCTCTGAACAGAGAGGCCTCCCACAAACCTGCCTCCAAAATGAGATGGGCGGTGAGCGCCGGGGGTCCCGACACAGATAATATCAGCTCCCGAGGCTGGCAAGGGAAAAGTCACTTCAGAGGGAGAAAGCGGCTATGTTCAGAGGAATCAGCACTGGGCCAGAGAATACACAGGATTTTCCCCCGTGGAGAAGGAGTCAGGCGTAGTCAGAACCCTGCAGGGCGTGACTAACTGCCCCAATACTCCTGCCACTGGGGCCCTCTGGGTAAGGACTCCACAATTATGGGAGAGCCAGCAGGAGAACCGACAAATCCGCCTTTCATTTGGCCGGCAAATCAATCTGGCTTCTTACCTCCCCAGGGACAATATTGCATTTCCCTTGGAAAAACAAAGGCCAGAGATCTTGGAAAGGGGATCAGTTTCTGCCGCTGTTTCCCTGGTGAAGAGCTTGCAACATCTCCGGGGCAGCAAGCAGGTCTGATTCCAGTGGTAGTTTCTGGTCCAGTCAATTTATGAGGCTCTCTCCTTAATGGGCAGCATGTCTCTCAGCCATGCCTCACTCAGGAAATTGGCCCAAGCCCCATCTTGGGGCCTCCTTGAAGGAGTCCATCCTGGGATTGACAGTCCCGTTCTCAAGGACACAGATGTGAACTCATTGTTCCCAGGGTCTCAGAGTTGAGTTTGGGGCCAGTGAGTAGCAAGTGACCTCTGTCCATGGAGACGGGGCTTTTAACGACATTTTGCTGTATCAGATCTCTGGCAGCCAGAGACTTTAAACCTCTTAAGCCCCTCCCTTTTCTCCTACTTCCGAGGTTCAGAAATCAGGACTGTCAACCTTTAAGTGAACACACTTCTCTGAAATTATTAACCTTAAAACTCTCCTGGCTGACTTTCTCCTGGCCTTAGGGAGGTGGTCTGAGGGTCACCTAGAGCTTTGCACAGAGCCGGGAAACTGATGGTGCTTAACCTCAAATGGCAAGCAGCACTCTACTGTCGCCAGGTCCCGGGCAACTCCTTGTCAGCTCAGCCCCGGGAGCTACGCCTTCCTCTTGTTTTTTCGGGCACTATCCACATACCAGCCTCAAGACAGCCTCCAGGGCCTCAGGAAGGCCTGACACATACCGGATGCCCCTCTTTTTGTTTTTGATCACTCTGATGCTCTGAGGGAAATTCTTTCTGCCCAGGCAAGCACAGCAGGTGAGGAGTGTACATCCCCAACATGTAATACTGCTGCAATAGAAGCAAACACTCAGAATCTTACCCCAAATTCCAGTACACGCCACTCTCAACTGACACCACCACAGCAGCCAAGTGCTGCCTTGCAGCCCAAAAGAACCTCTCCTTCCAGAAAAAGGACCTGACTCTGGCTGCCTCCCGCTCCCCGTCGGAGAAGAAAGACAATCGGAGAAGAGGACCCAGACGCCCAGGGCTGTCAGCTCCAGGCTGGGGCCCTGCATGCCTACCTGAGAGAAGTTGAGCCCGTTGTTGAGGGGATGGCACTGCTCCTCCACCTGCTCCACAGCCCCTGTGGTCTTCTTCATCTTCTCAGCCTGCTGGGCCAGGTAGAGGTCGAGCACGGGCACGCCGCGGAAGCGCACGTCCCTCTCCGTGAGCGAGTTCACCATGAGCATCACCCAGACAGGCCTCTTGCGCTCCCAGTTGCCCGCGATGGCATTGAATAGGTAGTCAGCATAGAGCCCCCTGCCCCGCTGAGCGGGCGTCATCCAGGAGGGCATCATCAGCTTGACATAGTCCAGGTGGCGCTTCAAGCGCCAGTAAAGCTCCCGAGGCAGCACGTCCTGCAAGTTTTCCCCATGCGGCAGCAGCTGGCAGCTGGCCAGGGCCGAGATGGTGTAGGGGTCTGTCAGGTCCAGCTCAAAGTAGACATGGGCGCTAGCCTGGAAGGCTGCCTTGGAGTTGTCCGGGATGAAGTCCCAGACACGGGTGTAGGGGACATGGATAGTGCCAAACAGGTAGGCCGGAGGATCGCGACGAATCGTCCACAGGAAGGAGTTCAAGTCCCTCTGCTGCAGGAGTAGAGGAAAGGCAAGGCAGTGAGGCCAAAGGCAACAGAGTAGAGTCAGGGTAGCCCAGAGGGAGGTGCAGAGGGAGGTGGGGATGGGAGGCAGAGACCATACACAGGCCATGGTAAAGAGCCAGGGCTGTGGAGCCTGAAAGACCCACATCGAAAACCTAGCTTTGCCCTGTCTTAGATGTATGATCTTGAGTGAATCATTTCACTTGCCACAGGCTCCGTTTCCTCATCTGTAAAATGGGGGTGAAAGCAACTACCTCAGGGGTTGTTGGGAAGATGAAAAGATACAATATATGCATATTAAGCCCTCAGACCAGTGCCAGGCACAGAGGAAGTCAGCAATGAAGGGAAACTCTCATGATTAGCAATTGCCGTGAGTGCCAAGGACTGCCACACCACCTGAGAATATTCATGCTTGGCCAAGTCAAACCTTCACCGGTGGTGTTTCATGTGGAGGGTGGGGAAAGAGGGACCAGGAGTCCTGCTCTGGCAAGAAGGGAGGAAGTCATATAACTTTTAAATCCAACCATTAGAAGATATATGCCAAGAGCACTTTGAAAGCAGAACACCTATTAAAAATAGCACACCTATTTAAACAGCTACTTCACATTCATCACGGTGAATACACTTTTCTTTTTGGAGGGCAGGTCTGGGGTGTCGGCTACTTTGCTCGACCAGCTGAGACCATAGATGAGAAAGTGCTTTAAAATCTTGCAAGGCCAAGTCAAGTTTCAGAATCTGGCTTGGGAGGAAAGGATTCCATTACAATTAGTCCCAAGAAATGTACATATTCTGGGTACTTTCCAGGCTCCTCCCCTAAAAATGTATACCTGATCTCCAATCCCAGTTGTTTGTCATTTTCTATGACCTAAGCTCCGACTTTGGGGAGTGTGTGTGTGTGTGTGTGTGTGTGTGTGTGTGTGCGCGTGTGTAGGAGCTGAGGAGAGGTATGCAGACAGGGGTCCTTTCTACAGATCCAAGTCAGGACTGGGCATAAAGGGCATAAGAAGGGGACTGTCATTTCTCTTAGGCAAAGCCATTTTCCATCCAGAAAAATCCCTGGAGTGCCCACTGACCACTTGCAAGCTTTAGACCAACTCATAACATTTTCCTGCCTGATTCTAGCACAAATGAGAAGTATGTGTTGGGATGGGTGGATTGTGGGAGAATAGTACCTTACTTTACTCACTACCCAAAACTGTAAATCCCAGCATGTTGGCGATAGACTGAGAGCCCAGCCAGCCAACGAGCTCCCTGTTTGTGCACAAGGCAGGCCGCTGGAGGTGCACCTTGCCCAGGGTCAGCGAATTCCGGGCTGACAGGCAGCACACCGACAGCAGCCAGACCCTACGGTCTCCTGGCCTCCACTTCAGGGTTACTGTCAATGCATTAATTTACACTTAGAGGGAAAGATACTGAAGGAAATAAAGAGGTTCTTTGTTTTGGAAGGAAAATTAGGAGAACCAGTAATCACTCGACCCCAGGAAATATTAGGCCAGTACGTCCTGGCATTGCCTCTTCCTCTCCTCTGAAATCTTCCCCCTTTTCATGAAATACGGACGCTTGGGAGAGTAGGTGGTGGGAGCCTGGACCGCAGAGATGGAGGTAAGAACCAGCAACACGGAGAAAGGTTGTCTTAGGTCAGGGTTGGAGGGCAGGGAGAAAGAGGGAAGCCTGGGAGGGAGCAGAGTGTGTGAATGGGAGAGCAAAAGGGTTCGATAGAAGTCAAGAGAAGAGCAAGGAATGGTAGAAAGACACAGTCAGAAACGGGCAAAGAGACGAGAAGGGTAAAGAGAGAGAGAGAAAAAAAAAAAAACATGAGAAAGGAGAGACAAAAAGGGGCACAGAGAGAGGAAGAGTCCAAGCAGGACCACAAGTCAAGAGGAGAGCCCGAGAGCTGCAGCGTGTGGAGAAGGAACCGGAGAGGGAGCGCCCCTTCTCGCTCCTGGCTTGGAGCTGGAGCCGGGGCAGGCAGGAGCTAAGGAAGGGCGCCCGAGGCTGCGCCCGGCGGGTGGAAGTGGAGCGGGTGGGCTAAGGTGGGTGCGGAAGCAGTACCCAAACCATCGTCCCATGGGACTGGAATACCCAGGTAGGCGGGAGAGTGGCTGGGAAGGTGCTCGCTCACCGATCCGGGCGGCCGGCACTGTCCTCCGTCCGGGGGCTGCGGGCGGGCGCGAGCGGTGGCGAGGAGGGCGGCGAGCAGCGGCCCCGCCAGGGCGGCGTGCATCCTGCCGGGGCCCGCGGGGCGCGGGGGACCCTCTTGGGCGGCGCCCCTCAGCGGGGCGGGGAGCCCCCAGTTGGGCACGGAGTTTCCTCTGGAGCACTGGGCTCCAGCCACAGGATGCTGGTCGCCCTCTGGGGCGTGGCTGACTGTCCCTGTCGAACCTGGGGGTTTCTCTGGGGCGGGGCTCCGTCTGTTGGAAGACGGGGACCCTCCAGGGCTGGGCCCCGCCCCCGGGCGCTCAACCTCTCTGGCTGAGCCCCCGGGTGCTGAGGGCGTGTTGGGGTCCGGGGGCGCGCGGGGTCCCGGAGCTGCGTCGGGGTTCAGGGGCGCGCGGGGTTCCTGGGGCAGAACCGAGAACCCGGGGTGCGCGGGGGTCCCGGGGTTATCTCTGGGGCGGGGCTCCGTCTGTTGGAAGACGGG
>NW_012120487.1:898981-904311 GCF_000951035.1 Colobus angolensis palliatus
CGCTCGCTCCTCTCTGGCTCCCTCGCTCGCTCCCTCACACGCGCGGAGGGAGGCGAAGTCCGCAGCAGCCACTTCCCAACTTTCCAAACTTCCCAGCGCAACTTTTTCCTCCCCTCCCCTGCCCGCGCCTCCTCCCCCATCCCTCCTCCTTCCCCTTGCCAGGCGCGACCGGGCCGCAAGCTTCGCCTTGCGACCGCCAGAGGGCGCCCGGGTTAATGACCGGCTTGGCCAACCTCCGCGGGCTCAGCGGCGGACGCGGACTGGGTGGCAGCGACAGATTTGGGGACCTGCCTCGCCCAAAGCGTCCCTCCCGCAGATCCTGGCAGGGGCGAACAGTGAGAGGGACAGAAGTTGGACTGGGGAGGTAGCAGTCTCTCAAAATTCAGAAAGCTGCTGTGTACAACTTTATGACATGCGTAGCGCTGGGATGAGCTTGGTAGGTGGTCTGCAAACACCAACTGAAAAAGAAAAGAAAAAGAAATCCCCAAAATTCCTTGGAATCTTCCATTTAAGTAAATCTCCTCTTATCTATGTCCTTGGACCCATGCAGTATCCCTTTGCCTGTCTCTGGAAGAGTGAGGATTGGTATCACAGTGTCTTAGACCACAAGACTTGAAAGACCACTTAAACCAACCTATTCGTCCTCAAGAGGCAAATGAGACTTAGAGAAAGCCAGGGCGCAAGATCTAAGCTTCTGAGCTGTTTCCAGCAAGTGAAGAAAGGGAGGCACAGGCACCCCTGCTTGGTTCTGTTAAAGGAGAAGTTGTCGTCTATTCCTATCCTGACAACAGGTATTGACGGATGAATTAGGTGATACTGTCAGGAGCCCGCCCACAGCCTAGAGAAGGAGACAGACAGGGACAGATATGCAAAGAAGCCATTAAAATACAGATGAAGAGGGCCAGGAGAGACAGAAGCACAAGGAAATGGGAGCAGAGAGGAAGAGCTCCTAACACAGCCCAGAGGCCCAGGGAAGATGCCTGGGAGATGGTCTTGAAAAATAAGTCAGAGATGGCTTAGAGAAAGAGGCACACGCTTTCCAAGTGGAAGAGCAGGTGCCAAGGCATAGCAGTGTGAGAGCACTCCAAGTAGTTACCCATGGCTGCAGCAAAAAGCAAGTGGCAGGAGCTGAAACTGTGTCTTCGGCCAGGCTGGGGAGTCTGTCCGTTCTAGGTATCAGGTGATAGGAAGTTACTGCAAGATTTGAAGTTTAAGATGGCTGGAGTAGATCTGTGCTCATCGGGGGCATGAATTGGAGGGGGCAAGTTGGAGGCAGGGAGACAAGTGGACAGATAGTGAGGAGGGAGCCAGAGCCCAAGCCTCGGTCTCCTGACTCCAGCCCAGTGTTCTCCCCATTTCTCCCACTCATGCCTGCAGGTACCAGATTGAGCAGCTAGAAAATGGCCACACCAGAAGGCTGAGTGAGAAAGACCAAGCAGGGCTGGAGGGTCAGAAAAGTTTTCCAGAGCACAGGATCTGGGCGGTTGGGAGGAACACAGGAAGGAAAGAAGGGGACACCAGAGACTGGCAGGTTGACCCTCATGTACCACATGAAGTTGCCACTTTTGTAAGTTACAAGTGAATGCATGTTGGCAATTTCATATGGTTTAGTTTACTGGGTGTCTGGAGCAACCTCAGCTTCTTAGCTATACACACACGTGGTGACAGACACCGAGCAGGCCAGAGTGCCCAGATGGTATGCATGAGAGCACAGGACAGCACCATGCTTCCCACACACAGAGCTCTGAGACCTGCAGCTCTGACAAGAGATGTTCTTTAAAGAGCCTCCACTTTCCGGAGCTCCAAAACTCCCTACAAAGTCACCACTCTGCTGGTAAGGATGAGGGGAGGTGAGAACTGAATTCCACTGGAGGGAGGGACATGGTCCTCAATGGAAAATTAGAAGACAGAAGTCAGATAGTGGATAAGAAAGAGCCTGATCAATTTAAAATAATGGTGTGTAAATATGTGTGTGGATTTTAAAAACCTTCCCCTCCTGTATTGTAAACAAAGATTCCCTGGTATCTTTTTTCCTAAAATTATAAAAGTTTTGTTGCCTAATTTTCATGAGTGTCAGCTATGACTTCCTCCTCCATGGTACACGTGGTGACTGTGACCAGGGCAGAACAGTTAGCTTCTCTGTGCCTTTCTTTCCCCAGCCAGTTTCCTGTCCCCCTCACTTTCTGTGAGTCAATGTGTGCAATAATGTCTTAAGATCTTTACCAGTATTGTTACTGATATTCTTAATGAGATGCAAGAATAAATAGATTTTTCTATTCCTGGATATATACCCAAGAGAACTGAAGACATTCATCCACACAAAATACTCTACGTAAACCATGATAGCAGCATTGATAGCAGCATTATTTGTAATAACCGAAAGGTGGAAACAACCCAAATGTTCATCAACTTATGAATAAATTAACAAAATGTGATATATAAAAATATCATATCATTTGCCTTAAACATATACATTTAAAAAGCATGTTATAGTCACATGATGGAATATTATTTGGCCATAAAACAAAATGAAGTACTGATACATGCTTTTTCCAGGATAGCATAAATCAATCTTGAAAACATTATGCCAAATGAAGCCAGTTGCAAGAGGACATATATTATATTATTCCATTTGTATGAAATGTTCAGAATAGGCAAATATATAGCAAGGCAGAAAGTAGATTGGTGGTTGCCTAGGGCTAGGAAAAATGGGGACAATGGTGGGGCCATAACAGAAGGGCACTGGGTTTCCTTTTGGAGTAATGAAAATATTCTAGAATGGTAATGGTTGCACAACTCTGTGAATATATTAAAAACCATTGAATCACATTTTAAATGGGTAGATTATAGGATATGTAAATTATGTCTCCATAAAGCTGTTACCAAATAAATAAGTTTGGGGCCTCAAGAGAGAGTGCTCCTCAAGACTCAAGAGCAAGGGTCTCAGTGTTTTCAAACCATTTTTTTCCTCCCACATTGTGTAGTGTGAGAAAGCCTGGATGATGATAGTCCTAAGTCCTGGAGACTTATCCTGCTTCTGCTAACATCTCACAAGGTATCTTTGGGTAATTCATTTGTTCTCTCTGGACCTGGGTAAGAACTGAGGTTTCATGTCATCAGTATGAAGAAGTTTGTGGGGCAGGTCACCTTTAGGAGCCTCTATACCTAACACTGGAGTTCTGAGCCCCTTGGTCACAGCCTGCTTAGAGCCTTTAGGCAGGATGGGGAAGAGCACAGGGCTCAAGAGAGAGTCAGGGGACTGACTCATAGCTTGCCTCCTCTCCGCTGGGGCACATCTGGCTCACTTTCCTTTTATTGCATTTTAATTAAGTTGTTCAATCAAATTGGTACCAGGAATTGAAGGCTGTAACAGCTGGGGCAGGAGCAGAAAGCCTTGTAGCGGAACTAAACCAACAAAGTCTGCCTCCTGAGCAGATCCAGGAGCCCAGTGCTGCTACAGAGCATCTCTCAGGGAGGGAGGTGAGAGGCTCCCCTGCTGCAGTCCACTGACAGGAGGAGCTTTGCTCTGGGCCTGAGGGCTGCCCTCCTGTAAGGCCATTGCCCTGGCCATTGGCCACACTGGCATTTTCAAATGGGCCTAGCCTGGCCTGACTTCCAGCTCTGACTCCTATCCTAGTCCTGCTCCTCAGGCTCTATCTCCTCCACACCCTCTCCCCGATTCCCTTACCTGAGTCGGCAGTTAATCTGATGATGGAACAACATGGGGCATGGGAGGGAAGTACATGGGGCATGGGAGAGAAGGACAGCTGACTTTAGGAGCAAGAGGTTGGCAGTGCTTAAGACAGTCTAGAGTGGTGGAAAGAGCCAGAAAAAGGACCAGGCACAGTGGCTCACGCCTGTAATCCCAGCACATTGGGAGGCCAAGGTAGGTGAAACATGAGGTCAGGAGTTTGAGATCAGCCTGGGCAACACGGTGAAAACCTGTCTCTACTAAAAATACAAAAAATTATCTGGGTGTACTGGCAGGCACCTGCAATCCCAGCTACTTGGGAGGCTGAGGCAGGAGAATCTCTTGAACTTGGGAGGCGTAGGTTGCAGTGAGCTGAGATCGCGCCACTGTACTCCAGCCTGGGTGACAGAGAGAGACTCTGTCTCAAAAAAAAAAGAAAAAAACAACAGAAAAAGTGAAAAAGTGCAGAAACTAATTCAGAAAAGGGCATTTCCTCCTGGCAATGGGAAAATAGGCACATAGTCACAAAAGTGCAACAAAGGATTGAAATTGCCATATAATATGGCACTCATTAAAAACAAAAACCCTACTTGGGCCTGCCCAGTGGGGGAGTGGAGAGTACACAGGAATCAGTCCAGGGTTTTGTTCTTAGGGAGCTTGCAATCCAGTGAGGAGAACGGAGATGCAAAGAAACGGGGCTTTGAGAAACAAATAGAGGGGACAAAAGGAGCAACGAAGTCAGCCTTAAGAGAAAGGAGATCAGCATAGGTCTTTGCTGAGAAGGTCGTGTTTGAGTTGATTTTTAAAGATGAGCAGGAGTTGGACAGGGAGGAGGAAGAAGGGAAGGTCAGGCAGTGGAAACTGAATGTGCAAAGGCATGGGACTGCAAGTACTTGGCACATACAGGGATTGTCAACATGAAGGCGGAGAGGCAGAATGGAGGAGAACTGTTGGGGAGACTCAGAAATCAGACTGCACCAGGAAGGACTATGCATTATCTTGGAAAGCCCTCATCCTGCCATTCAGAGGAGATAATCCCCTGAGCTTGCTCTGCATAAATTGTGGGTGCTGGTTCAGGGTGGCTGACATACCAGGTACCAGACTGGCTGTGTGCAGCCTCAGGGATATAACAGCAATGAGAGGCATTGACTGTGTTAACTCACGAATATTTGCGGGTCCCCATATGAACTGTGGTGTCTTAGGCAGGAAGGAGTATAGTCCTGCCCTCTGGATACTTGCCATTTCTGAACAAGACAAAACATGGGTGGGTGGTAAGTTAAAATGCGTTTATGTGAATAGTGCTGCAATGGATATGGTGGGTATAGATATCTCTGGGTCACACTGTTTTCATTTCCTATAGATATATATCCGGAAGTGGGATTGCTGGATCAGATGGTAATTCTATTTCTAATTTTTTGAAGAGACTTCGTTCTGTTTTTCATAATGGCTTCACCAATTTACATTCTTACCAACAGTATGGAAGGACTGGTCAAAAGTATAAATCTTCAGTTATATGATTAATAATTTCTGGGAATCTAATACACAGCAAGTGCGGTGACAGATGTGTTTATTACTTTGATTTTAATAATCATTACATAATGTATACATATATTAAATTATCACTTTGTATACCTTAAAC
>NW_012120487.1:905901-988193 GCF_000951035.1 Colobus angolensis palliatus
CCCTCCTCCTGGCCTCCAGGGGCATCTGACACTGTCTAAAGACACTTGTTTGTCATAACTAGGAAGGTGCTACTGGCATCTGGTGGGTAGAGGCCGGGATGCTGCCCCCACCCTACCCTTACTACAAAGAATTACCCTGCCCCAAATGCTAATCCTGCCAAGATTGAGAAACCTTGCCTTCTAGGATTGCTTTGTGATGGTATAATCATTACAAACTTTTATTGAGCTTTAACTGCATGTCAGGCACTGTTCTATCACTATTTAAAGTGTGTCAACTTGTACCTGCTTATAGCAAATCTAAGAGGGTGGTAGTAGCATTATCCTCATTCTCTAGATAAGGATACCGAAATACAGGGAGAAAATGTGCCCCAAATCACACACCTAGTAAGTGGTGGAACCAAGGCACTGTGCCAGGGTTTGAACCAAAGCAGTCGCATGAACTCATGTGTGTCTGCTTCAGTGCTTGGAACATGGTGGTGATGGTGACTTCTCCACCTCCAGAGTGGGAGGATTCATTCATCCATTCATGCAACATATATGCATTGAGAGCTTAATCACAGCTTGGTGATAAAGTCCTGGTAGACAAGATAGGCAAGGTCCTTGCTCACACAACTTATTTTCTAGTTGAGAAGAAAAATTATGAACAAGCAAATCAAAAATGGAGATAATGTAAGTGACAGAGAATGTCTGGTGAGTGATGAGAAGAAGTCTGCCATGAGAAGATCTGGGGGAAGAGCATGTCCAGCAGAGAGAACAGGCTGGGAAAAGGCCAGAGGTGGGAGGCACCTTGATGAGTTCAGGAAATACAAGGAAGTCCAGTGAACTTGGACCTAGGTCATAAGGGAGGAAATTCATTTTTTGTTTGTTTTTTTTGTTTTGTTTTATTTTGTTTTTTGAGACAGTGTCTCAATCTGTTGCCCGGGCTGGAATGTAGTGGTGCGATCTCTGCTCATGGCAGACTTAGCCTCCTGGGTTCAAGCGATTCTCCTGTGAGGGAGGAAATTCTAAGAGATAACATTAGAGAGATGGGAGGGGCCAGGTGGAGTAGGACTTTGTAGGTCAAGGTAAGGAGTTTGAATTCCAGCTTTGCTCAGAAGCTATAGGAGGGTTTTGAAGAAAGGTAACAGGATCTGATTTACATTTGTAAAAGAGCATTCAGATTTTGACGTGGGGATGATGAGGCTGACACGTGGGGAGTTCAGGGAGTGATTCAGTAAGGATGCTAGAGCAGTAGTTAAAGGCTATGATGATAGTGTCTTAGCCTAGGGTGATTGCAGTGAAATTGGAGGACAGTGAGCAAATTTGGTTCACACGCAGTGACCGTTTTGTGACATATATCATAAGGGAGGGAAAGAAAGAGAGGAATCAAAGGTGATGCTGAAGTTTTTGTCTTGAGCAACTGGCTCCAACAGCTGAGATAGGGAGGCCTGAGGAGGAGCAGGGGTTGGAGGGAGTGGAGGGAAGGTATCAAGAGGCCACTGTTAGGTCATATAAAGCAAAAGCTGCTTGCTAGGATCCAAGTAGAGGTGTGAAGAAAACAGCTTACAAGGGGATGAACCTGGGGCTCAGGGCAGCAGTCCAGGCTGGAAGGATAAATTTAGTACCCATTGCACAAAGATGATATTTGAAGCCAAGGTGCTGTTAAAGAGAGGCAGAGAATGGAAGAAGACCTAGGTGTAAGTCAGGGAAATCATTCATTTCAAGTTTGAAAGACAGACATTCATCAAAAGAGATGGAAGTAGGAGAAAAACCAGGAGAGAGAGGTATCAAGACATCCAACAAAATGAAACAAAACAGGGAAGTGACCATTAAATTTGACCACGGGAGGCTGAAGTGAGACATTTCAGTGAATTCTTGGGGATAGAAGCTGAAGTGAAAGGGGTTGAAGACAGAGGTGAGCAAGTGGAGACAGCCACTATAGGGACCTCTTTCTAGGAATTTTATGGTAAAGGGTAAAGAAATGGAGTGGAGTAAGAACAAGGGTCAATGGCGAGACTTTTAAAAATATGAGTCATCTATGTATTTGCAAGCCAATGTGAAGGATCTGACAGAGAGAGGGGAACTTCTGATCCCCAGAGACAGGGGTTCATGGGAGAAGTCCTTGAGAAGTACTAGAGCGGCAAGAGGCTTGGGATCCGGAGAGAATGGAGTGGCTAATTCTTTTTTGTTTGTTTGTTTGTTTGTTTGAGATGGAGTCTCACTCTGTTGCCTAGGCTGGCATGCAGTGACACAATCTTGGCTCACTTCAGCCTCCGCCTCCTGGGTTCAAGCGATTCTCCTGCCTCAGCCTCCTGAGCAGCTGGGACTATAGGCATGCGCCACCACACCCAGATAATTTTTGTATTTTTAGTACAGATGGGATTTTACCACATTGGCTGGGATGGTCTTGATCTCTTGACCTTGTGATCCTCCCGCCTTGGCCTCCCAAAGTGCTGGGATTACAGGCGTGAGCCATTCCACCCAGCCCTGGAGTGGCTAATTCTTGTTAGGACGTTTCATCTCTGATTATAGGAGAGAAGACCTCAAGCATGTGAATGATGTAGGTAGTCTGGTGGCTAGATAATGCTGTTCTGGGAGAATGATTTCCACTTTCTCAGAGAGGAAGATCTATTTGAGCTCTGACTTGAGCCACTGGTCAGCTCCTAGTCCTGACTGTTGATACACACTAAGCCAGTCCTGGCGCCAGACTGAGCTCTTCTCGTAGACTGAATGTCTAGTTCTGTCCAGCCACCTCCCTTTGTTGATAAGAAAGAAGCTGGGAAGGCTTCTTTCACTATGGTGACTCAGCATAACCCATCTCTATAGCTGAAGACAAAACTTGAAGCAAAGCCAGGCTCAGCAGGACCTGGATAGGTCCACAGATGAAAGGGAATCCCCCAAACTTGTCAGAGGAGGGCTTGGTAAGAGTAGAACCACTTATGGGGCATGTCATGACCACATAGAGCCAAGAACAGGAGGCTCTCGAAATGGACTAAAAGTTGGGATTCATTAGAAGGAAAGGCCCAGACTGAAGCAGGATTGGAAAACGAGTGAGGCTGGTCATGAGGACGTGCAAGCAGATCTGAATGAAGTGGGTTGGGTGGAGTTATGGGTGATCCAACTAAATCTTGGACTGCTAAGTGCTCTTCAGTGTTTTCCTTCTTTGTGGACTCTTGCAGGGCCAATGTGGTCTATGCAAATAGATTTACACATTTATATGGTGATTGAGAGTTTATAACTGTAAAATATATGCTGTATACGAAAAGGCTTTGGCCAGGTATACACTCACATCTGTAATCCCAGCTCTTTGGGAGCCTGAGATGGGCAGATTGACTGAGCCCAGGAGTTTGAGACCAGCCGGGGCAACATGGTGAAACCCCATTTCTTCAAAATGTAAAAAAATTAGCTGGGCATGGTGGCACACACCTGCAGTTCCAGCTACTTGGGAGATTGAGGTGGGAGGATGGCTTGAGCCCAGGAGACAGAGGTTGAGCCAAGATCATGCCATTTCACTCCAGCCTAGGCAACAGAGTGAGACCTTTTCTCAAAAAAAAGAAAAGAAAAGAAAAGAAAGAAAGAAAAGAAAAGAAAAAGAAAGAAAGAAAGAAAAGAAAGCCTTTACTACCATTAGTAGTGGATTGGATTGGGTTCAATTCTCTGCTCCCATTTTATGTTTGAAAGCCCATTTTGTCAGTCTTATCAAGTAGTTGTCTGGACACTGCTTATGATATTTAGTGACAAGAAGCTCACTGAAGTCTTCACTTAAGGCCTAGCTTAATCCCTCCAGACCTCAATTTCCTCTTCTGCAAAGTGAGGAACAATAGTAATGTGTATCTTACAGGTTTGTTATGGGAATCAAGTTAGATAATGCATGTGAATGCACTTTGTGTACTGTAAAGGGCTGTGAATATTACTTCTGTCATCATTATTAACAATACTAAGAAAAAGAAGAGGCCTCAAAAGTATTTCCTGTACTACTTTCAAGTTCTCTTAAAAAGTCGTGAAAGGGCCTGCATCACCTGCAACATGGATGCCTTGTGGAAGGAGCCATGGAAGTCTGTGTCTTGGTGGCACCTGGGGCCACTGCATGGAGCAGGTGGGTAGGTTGCACTTCGCAGGAGGGGGCTCTGTTCAGGAGGTGAGTGGCAGTGAAATCCAGCCAGCACTCCGCTTGTCCAGCCATGTGCCCTGGCAAGGAGCTGCATCTGCAATGATTCTGCCAGGCACCATATAGGCTAGCACCCACCGGCATGTTTCCTGAAATGTTTAGGTTTGCTTGACCTTTAATTAGCAAATCCAGTCATGGAGAATCAGATGAGTTTCTGATCTTCAGCCATTGGAATTTTCATGATGACTTTTCCATCTGTATACCCACCCTGGTCTTTCCTCTACTGGAATGCCTTGCTTTCCTCTCAAACTCATTATGTCCAAATTCATACCTCCATTTTTCTCAGTTGAGAGTTTGGGCTAGATTCTCTACTCCCATTTTATGTTTGAAAGCCCTCTTCTTGAATCTTATCAAGTAGTTGTCTTGACACTACTTATGACATTTAGTGCCAAGAAGCTCACTACTGCCACAGGTAGCTGATGACACTTTGAAGCCACTCTTCACATTCAGAAACTTCTATCTACTGAGTCCACACCTGCCTACCTGGAGCTTACACCCACTAGTCCCTGGTTCCTGCCTTTGGGACCACATGGAACAAATCTCTATCTTCTTCATGACAGCTATTCATTGATTTGGATAGAGGGATCAAGTTACCTGGTGTCTTATTGCTATTTCTTCCATTTCTTATATGAAAGCTTTTGCTTCTTTTCACTCTCCTGTCTACTAAAACAATTCTTTTTGTCTAGAAATGACACCAATAATTTATAGTTTTTTTCATTCATTGATTTACTAACTCATTCATCCAACATTATGTGCCCTAGGATCTAAGGCTAAGAGAGATGAAGTGATTTGTCCAGGGTCTTACAGTTCCTAAGCTTTCGTTTGACTCAGATCCATGTTATTTCACTAACACACAGCTGCCTCTATGTAGAAGTAGTGGCCCTGGAGTCCAGGCAACTTCTGAAGTGGCAGAAGCTTTTGCAGACTCACCAACTTAATTGATTCTTTTGTTGTTGCTGTTGTAATTTTTAGTTTAGTTTAGTTTTTTGCCTCTGAACTTTTTAGTAATCTATCCATAGTGTTTAACATTCCCATCTCTTTCTCCCCTTCTCAAATCAGCAGCTTAGCCAGGCACAGTGGCTCATACCTGTAATCTTTGGGATGTCACTTTGGGAGACCAACCAAGGTGGAAGGATGGCTTAAGCCCAGGTGTTTGAGACCAGCCTGGGCAACATAGGGAGACCCTGTATCTACAAAAATTAAAAAAATTTGCTGGGCATGATGGTGCACACCTGTGGTCCTAACAACTCAGCAGGCTGAGGTGAGAGGTTCGCTTGAACCTGGGAGGTCGAGGCTGTGGTGATCCATGATTGTGCCACTACGCTCCAGCCTGGGCAACAGAACACAAACTGAAAAAAAACAAAAAACAAAAAAGAGAAGAAAAAGAAAAAACATCAACAGCTCCTGGTCTAACCCTTTCAATATAAACTATTTTCTCACAGTTCTAGATCTCTTTTCCAGTAATGTAATAGATTGAAATCACCATTTCTAGCTACAACATAAAGCATTAGCCCAGGACTAGAGAAACATGAGTCCTTAAGACGGTAAATTCAAAAAATTCTCACATATACAGGGAACAAGTGTGGTTAGACGCTTCATGAGAATAGAGACCATGTCAGGGTTTTTCATTTTGCATTGTATGTGGCTCATATTCATAATAGCTGCTACTGCTGGCTGCTATGACTAATTGCTAATATATTGGAGCACTAATTATATGACAGGCATTTAACAATGTATGGGAGTTCCATTTGTTGGCCTCCTCACAAATACTTGGTCTTGCCGGGTTTTGTAATTACAGTCATCCTACTGACTTGAAGTGGCATCTAATGGGATTTTAATATGCCTTTTTCTTTTCTTTTCTTTTCTTTTCTTTTCTTTTTTTTTATTTTTGAAACCAGGTCTTGCTCTGTCACTCAGGCTGGAGTGCACTGGCGCCATCTCAGCTTACTGGAAGGGGCTCCTCATGGGCTCAAGGGATCCTCCCACCTCAGCCTCCTGCGTAGCTGGGACCACAGGCTTGCACCATCACACCCAGCTAATTTTTTAGTTTTTAGTAGAGATGAGATCTTGCTATGTTGCTCAGGCTGGTCTTGAACTCCTGGGCTCAAGTGATCCTCCTGCCTTGGCCTCCCAATGTGCTGGGATTACAGGCATGAGTTACTGTGCCTGGCCACTAATGATTAATGGTGTTGAGCGTCTTTTCATATACTTATTTGCCATTCTTACATTTTATTTGGTGAAGCCTTTGTTCAAATCTTTTGCACATTTATATTGGGCTATTTTGGCTTTTTATTTTTGAGTTGTGATAGTTCTTTATGTATTTCGTATACGAGTAGTTTGTGAAACATAGTTTTGCAAATATTTTCCCATGGTTTGTGTTTTCGTTTTCTTAATGGTTCTTTTGGACAGCAAATATTTCAATTTTGAAGAAATCCAAATTATCAATTGTTTTCTTTAATAATTTGTGCATTTTTTCTTCTATTTAAAAAGTCTTGGCCTAACCCAAGGTGGCTAAGATTTTCTCTCCTTTGTTTTATTCTAGAATTTTTATAGTTTTAGGTTTTCCACTTCAGTCAGTGATCCATTTTTACTTGGACCTTGTATGAGTTGTGAGATAAGGATCATGGGCAAGGGTGCTGCTGCTTCTTTTCCTCCTCCTCCTCCTACTCCCTCCACTTCTCCCCTTGTTCCTCTTCCTCCTTCTCTTCCTCATCCCCTTCTGTTCTTTCCTCTTCCATCTCACCTTCTTTTCCCCACTTCTTCCTCTTTCCCCTCATCTTCCTCCTCCTTGTTCCTGCTTCCTCTTCTTTCTCTTTTCCTTTTGGCTAATAGATATCTATGTCCCAACACCGTTTGCCTTTTTTGTTTTTTTTCACAGCATCTGGAAAAAAACATCTTTAATTTCCCTCTTTCTACATCCCCTTGTGTCCTGGAAACAAAGACCATCAATTCTGAGATTTGTGAGGCGAATCTAGACCCTTCACTGGTTGCCTGTATTTTGGATGAGTGGAGAATTCCATCTGTTGGGGTATTTGCTGCATCACAACAGTTGTTGCATTTTTTTCAGGCAACAGAAGAACACTGTCTACCAAAGTTGGCAGTCCCTGAATAGCCTGAGTCCAGGGGAAACCAAGATGGATCTTCTGGTCACTTGGGAGTGAACTCAGCATGGAATCTGTAACAGTGGATACGATGTAAGTCATTGGGGGGCTGGGTGATTACAAGCTTTGCTTTCGCCCGAAAGCTAAGGGGATTGAGCATCCCATGATGTTTCAGTTTACTACGTATTTGCCTGACAACATTTATTGAAAGATTACCCTTTCTGTATAGAATTGCCTTGGTACCTTTATCAAAAATCAGTTGTCATTTTTGTGTGAGTCTGTTTTTGGACTCTGTTCTATGCCATTGGTAGACATATCTATATTTACAGCAACATCACACTGTATTACTATAGTTTTATACTTAGTCATGAAACCAGGTATTAAGTCTCTGATTTTGTTCTTCACCTTTGATGTAGTTTGGACATTTGTCCCTGTGTAAATCTCATGTTGAATTGTAATCCCTAACGTTGGAGGTAGGGCCTGGTGGGAGGTGCTTGGTTCATAGGGGCTGATGTCTCATGAATGGCTTGGGCCATCCCCTTATTGATAGGAGACCCCTCGGTCTGAGTTCACATGAGATCTGGTCATTTAAAAGTGTGTGGTACCTCCCTTCTGCTCTCTCTCTCTTTCTCTCTCTCTTACTCCTGCTTTCACTATATGAAGTGACTGCTCCTGCTTCACCTTCCTCTGTGAGTAAAAGCTCCCTGAGGCCTCTCCAGAAGCAGATGCCTGTATGCTTTCTGTTCAGCCTGCAGAACTGTGAGCCAATTGAACCTCTTTTCTTATAAATTACCCAGTCTCACGTATTGCTTTATAGCATTTGTTTGGCTATCAAATTATTTGTATTTTCATATAAATTTTAAAATCAACTTGTCAATTTCTGCAAAAAGTCTCCTGGGATTTTGATAGATATGGTCATGAATCTCTAGATGAATCAGGGAAGAATTTACATCTTAATAATATTGAGTCTTATAATCCATAGGCATGGTTTATCTCTGTTTAGATTTTCTTAAACTTCTCTCAGCAATATTTTGAGTTACTCAGTGTACATATCTGTACACCTTTTGTAAAATTTTTTCCAAAGCATTTCATGATTTTTAATGCTCTTAGAAATAGTACTTAAAATTTTTCAACTTGAAAAATTGGAAGTATGTAAAATACAATTAAAAGTTGTATATTATTCTTGGTTTCTATAACCTTGCATTTTCTACATCTGTTGAAATGATCAAATGGATTTATAAATATATTCCCTCCTCTTACTCTTGCTACTAGTAATCTGAATCTTCTTTTTATTTTTTCCTGGTCAGTCTGGTCAGAGGTTTATCAAATTTATGTCTTCCCAAATAACCAGCTTGGGCTTTACTGACGTTCTCCACAATTTTTCTCCATTCTATTTCCCTGTTTTCCGTTTCAATTTTTGTGATTTCCTTCCTTTTCTGCTTGCTTTGGTTTTAGTTTTCCCTCCTTGTTCTCATGTTTTAAGATGTAAACTCGGGTCATTAATTTTAAACCTTTCTTTATTTCTAAGATAAGCCTTTAATTCTACATATTTTTCTTTATCAGCATTTCATAGATTTTGGTATTTGTTTTTTCATTTTGATTTAATTAAAAATACTTTGCAATTTCCTTTCTGATTTCTTCTTTGTCCCATGGGTTATTTAGAAATGCATTGTTTAATTTCCAAATTATTGGGTATGTTCCAGATTTCTTCCTGTTATTCATTTCTAATTTAATTATCTTGTAGTCAGAGAACATACTTTGTATGATTTTAATCTTTTTGAATTTATTGAGACTTGTCCTATGGCACTGAATAAGATTTATCTTAATAGGTGTTCTGTGGACCCATGAAAAGAATGTTTATCTGTTGTTCGGTGAAATGTTCTGCAAATGCCAATGACATTAAGTTGATTACAATGTTTTTCAAGTTATCTTAATCTTATTTTTTGTCTACCTAGTTTATCAATTATTGAGAGAGGAGTGTTGAAGTCTCAAGTATGATTTTGGAGTTGTCTATTTTTCCTTTCACTTCTGTGAGTTTTTGCTTCATATTCTTAGAAACTCTACTATTAGGTACATATATATTTTGGTCATGTTCTCCTGATTGATTGAATACTTTATCATTATGAAATGACCTTTTTTTATCTTTGGCAAGATTTCTTGCTCTGAAGTCTATTTTGTCTGATATTAATAAATCTACACCCACTGTATTTCAATTAGTGTTCGCATTGTATATCTTTTTTCCATGTCTTGCTTATAACCTACTGTGTCTTTATATTTAAAATGGATTTCTTGTAGGCACCATATAGTTAAGTTTGCTTTTTGTTCCAATTTGACAATTTTTTAAATTTAATGTGATTATGGGTCTGCTTGAGTTTAAATCTACCATTTTGCTGTCTGTTTTCTATTTGTTCCATTTAGATTAACTGACTATTTCTTGTGGTTTCATTTTCTTTTATAACCTTAGAAGCTTTTTCCCTCTTCTCATCTTCCTCCTCCTCCTCATCTTCCCCCTTGTTCTTCTCCTTCTCTGCTTTCTATTTCCCTTTACCTATATCCTCCTTTTCTTTTTAAATAAATTATTGCCTCATGGTCCATAGTGGATATGCCCAGGTTAGTGGCAGAAGTTAATCTCTCTCACTCTTTCTGTCTCTCTTTATTTATTCTCTTTTATTCTCATATCTCATTCCCTTTCTCCTCACCACATAAGCAACAATTACAAGTTTAATGTATTTTTTTGTTTGTATATGTCCTTGCAAATATGTATACCTATTTTGTGTGCATGTATTTTTAATTCAGATAAATTGTGTTGTGTAATTAATCTGACTCTGTTCTTATCTTTTGCACCAAACAGTATACTCTTAACAATCAATTTATTTCTTCTGACTGCTATGTAACACTCAGTAGTAGTATTTCACATGTTTTACCTGTCTACTCTCTGAGTGATGATCTATCAGGTTGCCTACAACTCCCTGACTCCAGAAATATGTATACCTATTTTGTGTGCATATATTTTTAATTTAGATAAATTATGTTGTGTAATGAGTCTGACTCTATTCTTATCTTTTGCACCAAACAGTATACTCTTAACAATCAATTTATTTCTTCTGACTGCTATGTAACACTCAGTAGTAGTATTTCACATGTTTTACCTGTCTGCTCTCTGAGTGATGATCTTTCAGGTTGCCTACAACTCCCTGACTCCAGAAATAATTCTCTTATACACCTAGATTGGCTTTTTTAGGGAATGCATATCCCGGAGTATAATACTGACTTATAAACTATGCATATACCTAATTTGACGGAGTGGTGGGGGATGTTCTTTAGAATGGCTCCACCACTCAATAATCCTGCTATATGAGAATTTCCTATACCCCTGCAAATCTTGTTGTTTATCCAGCTTTCTAATTTTTATTGGTATAAATTACATAAGGGACATTTCTCTGGCTACTAATAATTTTGAGCAACTCTCCTAATACTTTTCCTCTTTTTCAGTTTCCTCTTTTGAGAATTGCCTATGCACAAATATCCTTTGCTCACTTTTCTCATGGCTTTTCTCTTTTTCTTGTTGATTTGTAGGAGTTTTTGTATGTTTTCTATTTTGATCCCATGCCAATTTCAGATGTTGTGAATACTTTCTATTATTTATTTATTTTCTCCATAGAGCCCTTCATTGCATAGAAATCTTTTTAAAAATATAATAGAGTAATATTTATCTTTTCCCACTTGTGCTTTTAGTGTTTTGTGTGTGAAATTATTCCTCATATCTAAGTCATAAAGATAAACTTCTACATATTCTATTAACCTTAAATTTTTAAATCTTCTATTAACTTTATCATTCTTCTGATAACTTTATTTTTTGTCTGTCATGTTTGTGTTTTTAATCCACATAATACCACCTTTGTATATGATATTAAGTAAGAGATCCAGTTTTCCTCTTCTACATATGGTTAACTAATTTTCCAACATGACATACTTAACAATTTGCAGTGAGTTGTTTCGTCGTACTCCATTGTATGTAAAGTTTTTTATATATGTATCTGTGAGTGTCCTAGCAGGACACAGAATGCAAGCTGAAGTGGGGTGACGGAGGAGAACTTAATGAAGTACTCCCAGGTTAAGGACACCAACAAGGATGGCTAGGATACTCAGTAGCAACAGTGGGGAAGTCTTATCTCCCATTCTCCAGCTCCTACCCACCAAATATGAACAAGCAATTGAAGGGAGTGGCTATCAAACCCCGAAAAAGCTGTAGCTGGTGTTCTGGTCTTGGGCATATGAGTGCAGCCTGTCAGGGGAGTGCTAATTACCCTCTAACTCCTTTTCTCTCTAACCTCCCTCCAGTGACTCTCTTTGGCCAAACTCAACAGGGAATCACGGGGCAAGTAAGTATAGTTAACGCAATGCAGGGAGGCCAGCCTCTCATATGAAGCTAGAGAAGGGTGAAGAAAGGATGTGGAGGGGCAAACCGAGAATATCCAGTTCAATACATGTGAGAGTGTGAGGGTGTGTCTCTGTGCTTTCTGTTCTGCGACAGTGCCTCTATCTGTTATTGGCCATTATTACAGTGTTTTTATTATCTTGCTTTTGTAGCATGTTGATATCTGGAAGAGTGAGGTTCTCCTTTTTTCATTATTAAGATTTAACATTTTTAGGTTAACTGCATTTGAATTCCTCCATGTACATTTTAGAGTAAGTGTATTGCATCCTCAAGAAATCAATTGATATTTTGATTGGCTTCGTATTATATGTTTATATTGAGTTTGGAGAAGGAGCATGTTTTTAATATTAAGTCAGCTCATTCATGCACAGCAATGTCTCTCTACTTATTCACACAATCTTCTATACCTTATATTAGTGTTATACTCTTCTACATAGAGGTCTATTGTATTCTTGGTTACATTAATTCCTAGTTAATTGGTTAAATTAACCACTTATCTTGTATCTTGTTTTCTTGGTTAAATTAATTCCTAGATTAATTAATTCCTAGATTTCTACATTGTGGATACTATAAATGGTGCACATATTTAGTGAATGCCTTCTATGTGCAGGCCCTATGCCTGGTGCTATGGATACAGTAGTGAGTGTGACATGGTCCCTGATTTCATAGACCCGACATTGCAAAGACAGACATCACACATTGAAACAGACAAATATATGACCACACGTTGTGTTGAGTGCTCTGAAACAAAGGCCCAGCTTTCATCCCTGGACTTCTGCCTTTGCTGTGTCATTTCTCAGTGCTCTGTGTCACTGCTCTTACAAAGATCCAGGCCTGGTGTCAGGAGACAGGATTTCCAGTCCCAAATCTGATTCTATCTAGCCAGTTTGTTCATCTTTAGAATGAAAGGTCGGACTAGTCAGACTTTTAGGGCTCTTTAGCAGCATCTGTCTTCCTCCCTCCCTCCTGCCCTACCTTTCTTCTTCCATGATTGAGTGTGAAAGAAAGAACAGTAGTACCTGGGGAAGGGAAATTGCTCTGTCTAGTTTGAAGTGCTATGGAGATACTCAGCTGTTAAAGGGCCCACCACTGTAGAATGTGCAGGTGTGGATCTTAGGAGGCTTCCATGCTGGAAGTGTACAATTGAGGGATACCACTGGAGTCCTGACGTGAATGAGAGCACTTAGAAAGAATGGATACAGAAGAAGAGGAGGACTAAGAATAGACCCTGGGGGGCTGAGCCATTTAAAGTAAAGTAAGAAGGGAAAAGGGTCTTTCAGAGGAATCTTGCCACAGGATTAGCATTACAGGGCAAAAAGTTTTACATCTCCTAGGAAGGCACTTTGGAAGTTTAATTAATGACCATAATCAATTGTTTAGAATCCTTTTTACATCATTCTTACTCTGGAAAAAAAAAAGCTGGTCAAATTGATGACCTTCTACGATTTCAAAAGTATACCACTTATTTTTAATGAGTTTATTTCTAAGATGTTAGAGCAAGCAACCTTATTGGTAGTTGCCTCCGTTTTCCCATTGATAAAATGGCTGTAATGAGACTCATTTGATGAGGTTGTGGTGAGGGTCAAACTGGATTCTGGGAAAGTAAGACATGTCTGCAGAATTAGGAAATCCTACTGTTATTCTTTATGCTAGCACCAAGGGTTAAATTTGCTTTCTGTCTTTGACCTTTTTTCCCCATTCAGTGACTAACTTTTTTGTAAACTAACGTTCATTCCATTCTCATATATCTCTTCTGTCCCAGTTTCTCTGGGTTCCCCACGCCCAGCAGTTGGGAGATCAGAAAGATACCATCTGCTGATTAATAAACAGACACGTATTCCTTCCTAAGCTGATTGAATCAGGGTGTCTCTTGACCCTCATTCTGAATGTTCATACATTCCACCAAATAGTCACTGATCTAAGGTCCCACCCAGAGGCTCTGTGGCTGGGATGAATCACATTTGAACTGACCATCCTTCCTGGAACCCATGGGCTACAACATGTGTGAGCTCAGCTGAAGTAGACACCTTCCACCTACTGAGAACAGGGCTGGCTCCTGGCGATCACATCTTACAGTCTACAGGGGCCCCTGATCAGTAAGGGCTGGGGATTGCAGATGGAAGGTCTACTGAGCACCCTACGGGTTCAGTCCTAGGGTGGAGGGTGTTGGTGGTGGAATAAAAACAATCAAGAGACTGGGTCCTAGCTCCTCAGGAGGAAAGAAGGTGGCTGAGGATGGTGGCAGGTTTGGGGTGAAAACTTAAGGCATGTATGGGCAGATTTTAATTTATCTATCTAGATTAGATTTGGGGTCCAGATTTTGGGTCTAGCAGCCCACAACTCCCCAAAATGAATTATACTCTGCCTTAAAGATCCAAAAATCTCTCAAGTCTCTCTGAACTGATTGACTTCCATTGGCTCCCCTCTCACTCTGAAGCATGTTTATTTCTCTGGGAGTTGCAGGCTTTTGTGTTCTCAGGGCTTGGCAAGGGCCTGGGTCTATTCTCCAAGTGGAAATGAAGAGCTGCAGATTTATCTGGGCTCCATGGCCATCTTCCTTGCATTCCTTATTCTCCAGCTGGGTGTCCCAGAGACATTAATAAGGGGGAATTGTTTGCTTTTTCTTTCTTTTCTTTTTCTTTTTTTTTCTTTAAAAAAAAAAACATATTGAAGAAACAGAATGAAGCACAAAGCCAAGAGGAGTCAGTCATCCCTCTGCCTTAAAGTTTATAGGGGCAAAAAATCCTATTGTGGGGAATGTGTGAGAAGCACACCCACATTAATGAGTTTGCATGGCACTTCCACTTAACACACAAACCTCTCAGGCCCAGAAAGTTTAAAGCGCTTCTCCAAAGTCTTGAGGAAAGTCAGTACTAGAATTGGGATTAAAAGCGATATGCTCTTTCTCTCAACTCAAGTCTCCACCGTGTAAGGCAGGGAAGACTTAGGGCAGAGGAAGATGGAGGCTGTGTGGCTCCGTAGGGCTGGGCACGCACCCAGGGCAAGTCTGGACAGAGCCTGGAGCCTGTGGTTATTCTCTTCAGGGCCTGCACTTGACTCACTGGGGACTCCGGACAGTCCCTCCTTGCTTTCTGTTTTAGTCTGTTCTACTGGAAGTTGGGCTTTTCAGAAGTGTTACCATGAAGGTAACAGGGCAGATTTGGGGTGGCAGTGAGGGGCTGGGTCTGTTTTGGTATGTCTGGGCTCTCCAGGCCAGCTCCACGCTGCATGCCCAGCACTGAAAGCAGGATCTGAAAACCAGTGGATGGTAAGTGGACATTGCTATTGTAGATGAAACTGAGGCTTGAGGGTCAGACAGATCTAAATTTAGAACCCCAATCTACCAATTCTTAGTTGTACCAACTTATGTATGCTCCTTTCTCAGACACAGTTTCCAAATTTGATGCTGATTTAATTGGTCTGGTGGGGGTCTGGAATCTGCATTTTTAAACAAGCTCTCCCATGTAGTTCTGAGGCAGCTAGCCAACACCTTAGAACTTTTTTAAAAATGTAAGATGCGATAAATGCAATGGAGAGAAATAAAGAAGAGGAGGAGACAGAGAATTCTTGGGGGGTGGGGGGTGACACAACTTTAAATAGTGTGGTCAGGAAAGGAAGAAAACTAAGAGTTAGAGAGAGTATGGCTAAGGCAATGTAATACTAATAATATGAATGGAATAGGTAACAGTTGATTTAGCTCTCACTCCATGCCAGGCATCATGTATTAATCTACACCCAAACTTATACCTGTGAGGGAAATGCCATGCTTGTCCCATTTTATAGATAAAGAAACCAAGGTCTAAAAAGAGTAAGCCCTTTTTTGGTACCATGTATGTCCCTTAAGTGTTTCCTGAGGCAGGCAAAGAAATCCTTCCCACTTTGCAGATGAGAAGCTGAGACAGAGAGAGGAAGATAAACAATGGGCTCAGGGTCACCCAATAAGGAGTCAGTGCTGGAGCTGGCTCTGAGTCCAGATCTCCTGGCTCACAGCTCAGGGTTCTGTCACTGCCTATACTTGCTGGGCCCAGCCAAGCCCAAGGAGGGCATCCTGCCCTGGGGTGGTGCTCTCCTAGACCAGCCTCACCCCTCTTGACAGAGAAACACGGCCCCATCCCCTGCCAAACAGTCTTGTTGCCCAACTTGTGGGCAGGAGCCAAGCCTGGCAGTCTTTGGTGGGCATCCAAGTCAAGTTGCTATTTCCTGGGCTGAGTTTAGCATGTAGCATGGCTTCATCATCCAAATATGTCCTGCCAGACAGGCCTCAGCTGCTGGCCAGCGGGGCATTTGGCGGCCCAAGAGAGTTTGACGCTAATTGGGCCCAGCCGACATAAATCATGTCTCTCTTTAAGAGGAAGTCCAGCCATTCTCTGGAAGGGGCAAGAGGTGGGGAAGGGGAAGAGCCTCCCACTGAAGGATTGAGTTCTACCAGGGCCCAGTGACCTTATGTAATTGTTCAAATCACTCTGGCCCTCTCTGTCCATCTGAAGAGTGAGGAGGCTACACCCAGTGATCTCTGGTGGTTCATGCCAAACTAGAGGGCTGTCCTGTTACTTTTGTGTGTGTATGATGTTGTCTTTCCTTTCTGCTTGGAGCATCATCAGGGGCAGCTCTCATATTCTGTGATGCAGTGGGCTAAGAACCACCTGACTTGGGTGAGGTAAGAGAAAGTCCTTTCCGTGAACAAAAGAACTCCCCAAGGGCTGCTTTGATATCTAGAACTTTTGTAGCAGAAGGCTTGGATTCACCTTGAAACAGAGTAAAGAGCTCCAGGAGGGGAGTGCTTCTCAACTAAGCTGGGTCACTTATTGACAGATGGGTAGGGGGGAATTTGGCAGGGTGTGTTTTGTCCTAAGGGCAAATTTGAGCTGTCAGTGATGGTCAGCTGTGCTCAGACGAAACTGGAAAATACTGGGTCAGTGTGAAGACAAATGATATCAACCTTACAACCCTGGCTTTCCTAAGAATGCGTCAACTTAAGCACCCGTGCATTTATTAACACATTCACTCATGCACTCGCCATAGGAGGCACTAGCTAGGTTCTAAGTACTACTCTGGGCACTGAGAATATCAATGAATCCGACTCAATCATTGTTTTATTCAGAGCCATGGTCTACTGAGAAGAACAAGCATTTGAAAAATTGATTCTAAAATGTGTAGTAAATCCTGTACCAACGAAATGTGCAGATTCTCTGAGTGGAGGAAGAAATTAGGGACTCTGATTTAGGTGGGGTGAAGGGGACAGGCAGGCTTCCCAGAGAAGGTGGCATCTTAGCAGTGCTTTGGAGAATAAGTTGAGAATACTGGAGAGGACAGTTAGAGCAGAGGATAGGGCATGAGGAAAAGCTGAACAAGTCTAAAAGGATGCTATGATTAGAGAACAGCAAGTAGTTTCATGTACTACTTGAGAACAGCAAGTAGTTTCACGTACTCAGGAGGGAGGCTGTGTGAACAGCATCGGGGGGCGAGGGGTGCAGGTGATGGAACAAAGGCCAGAGCTGAGGCTGGGGCTTGGCTGATCCAAAGATGTCCCACCTGGGAGAGACTTAAGTTTGTTCCAGTGATTTTTTACAGCTCCCAACCCTGTTTGTGCGTCAGAATTACCTAGAGAACGTTTATAAAATGCAAATAGTCTTCATTCCTGAGATCCTGATTTAGCTGGTCTGGTGGGGGTCAGGAATCTGTATTTTTAAACAAGCTCTCCCAGGTAATTCTGAAGCAGCTAGCCAACACCTTAGAACTTTTAAAAAAATGTGAGATGCTGATAAATGCAATGGAGAGAAATAAGAGGAGGAGACAGAGAATTCTTGCGGGGTAGGGGTGACACAACTTTAAATAGTGTGGTCAGGAAAGGAAGACCTGAAGGAGTGAAGGAGGTAGCCATGGGTATATCTGAGAAAAGATCACTCCAGTTGGAGACAATGGCAGATATAAAGGTACTGAGGCAGGGCTGAGTGATGTCCTGGAGGCCAGTGTTGCTGGAACACAGGAGACGAGGTCAGAGGGGTAATGGGAGCAGACTGTTTGGACAGGGCTTACTCCTGGCCTTTCTGAAACCATTGATTTAATAAAACTCATCCATCATTTAGAGAAAAAACAGGCCTGGAAAAGGGACATTTTAATAGATGCATCTTCTCTGTGTCCTTCTTTTGCTCAAGGTTGTGTACTGGGCTGTGTGACTTGGTGGTGCCGAGGAGCATAGAGATGAATAGAATATAGACTCTGTCTTCCCAGGGTTCCCAATCTGGGGTGGGCACAGGCTCACGCAATCCTTTCCGGTAGAAATACATGGTGCTATGCTGATTCTAGCTCTAACAGAAATGGCAGCTGCAGTTTGAGGTGGTCGTGGAGAGACATGGGCATGTGAATGAGCAGACTGGGACAAGAGTAGCTCCTTGAAGTTGGGGGTGGGGAGTGGGTCAGACTTCAACAGACACAGCAGGAACGACTTGCCCAAGGAAACAGAACAAGTGCATGGCTAAGACTGAGCCAGAATGGATGTCTCTTTGTGGTTTGGGAGAGGCAACATGAGAGTATGGGGTCAGAAAGTCCTGGGTTCTGAGCCTGGCTCAGCCTTGACATTTGAGACCAACGTGGGCCACATGACTTTACCTCTTGGAGTCTCTCTGGCCTCAATTTCCCCATCTTGTCCATGGGATTAGTCCCTAGTCTGAATATTGGCTATGAAAATTAATGAAATAATGCATGATGATGTGTCTACCAGCCCAGGGGTTGGCATGCAGTAAATGCTCAGGAAGGCAATTTTGCATCACCCCCAGCATAATTTGATCTGTTTTTCTCCCACATACACCACCACTTTCTGTCTTCATGGAAGCTACTATGGGCAAGCTGCCCCCCGAAGGTCCCGCATAACAATTCACAAAGCCCAATCCCGTTGGCCAATTGAGCTCCATATTTCAACTACACCCTGAAAGTGGCATTATTATTATTGCCCATTTCATGGGTTAGGGGAGGTGGGAGGAGGGTAGCATCATCCTTGAAGGAGCCAGGACTTCTTTGTGTTTTTTTCTTCTTTACTATGTTGACCTTCATGGCTGGGCCAAGGACACAGACCACTGAGGTGCCTTAGGAGCTAAAGGGAGCTGCTGAGTAGAGCCTGGAGCTGGGGAAGCTGTCCTAACCCCATCCATGTGGAGGGGTCCTTGGTGACAGTGGTCATTTGGCCCTGCCCCTTCTACCCTGCCTGGGCTCCCAGTTTGGACATGTCCCAGCCCTACCCTCTGGGCTCAGCCTGGTGTGCTCTGCCTGGCCTAGAATAACCAATCAGCAGGGACCTCCTTCTAATCTGATTTCGGTTGCTGGGGAGGGGCGTAGGCTCACACAAACAGGTTAATGCTTTCGCTGCCAAGGATGGAACATTTCTGAGGCAAGCTCTTTGTTCTTTTGATCATTCATTCTTTCAGTAAGCTCTTCCGTAGGTCTCTTTGGCACTGTTGCCTGGGTTGACACTGGGGATAAAGAGGCAGGTTAGACCTAGCCCTTGACCTGGACCACCACCTCTAAGGAGGCAGACGTGGAGACCCATCATCACCAGCTGTGCTGGAGGACTGTGAGAAAAAACAAAGCGCAGGGTATGCAGAGCTGAATTCTAGGCCAAGAAACGTTCCTCTCAGTCAGCACGGTCATTCATTTGTTCCTTCAGCCAACACTCACTGACACCTGCTGGGCTCCGTGGGCCTGGGCCCTGGGGAGGCAGAGATGACTCAGACCATTTTTAAATTTAAAAAAAATCTCAGACCTTGAGGTGGTGGAGGATGGGCACACACATTGAACTTTGAAATAGGTCATTGAAAAGAGAGTGGTAGGAAATTGGGGGGTGGGATGGTGCAACCACTTTACTGGGGAGGAGAGTTAGAGTAGGGGCAGTGGGACAGTTCCTAGGACTTAGGCCTTGAAGAAGGGAAAGGCTTTGACAACTTGGAGCTATGGCGATGGGCTCCAGGGGAACCACATTTACCACTTGCTGGGTGTCCTGGGTAATTCTTATTTAAACAATCAGGGTTTTAGTTGAATGGATATATCAATTATTGGCTGACTTTTGTGTTTATTATGTAATACTCTTTTCACTAAAGGTAATATATGTTCAAACTTTCTAACATTTGATTACTTTGATCAAACTTTTTGGAAGAAGAAATTAAATAAGAATAGACCATTTTTTAGACCACATGTTCTGATTTCTGATTCAGAAGCATCATTTCTATACTTATATCCACACAACCAGGGTCTAGTTTGACCCCTCCGCCCAATCACAATGTATCTCAGGAAAGATTCTGTCCTCAGTCATCTCCCCAGAAGCAGGGTAGAGGTAGGGTAGGGCTGAATAAGAAAAGAGCCCTCACCAGGTAGATGACTGGGTGGAGTTAGCATTTGCAGCTTGAAATGACCCAGACCTCAAGAAAGGTCAAGATTCAGGGTGTCTTGGCTATATTCATGGTTAAGGACAATGGATTTTGAATCAGCTACAGCTGGGTTTAGTTCATTGCTCAGATACATATGTCTGGATAAGACAATTAACTAATGTACTTATGCCTTGTGTAATTTCTGTAGGATTATTGGCAACATTATATGAGATAATGCCCTGTATCTGGCATTTAGTGAAGACTCGAGGAAAGGTGACTGATAAATTAATAGTAGTAGTTGGAGGACCTCAAGTCTGCAATGGATATGACTTTTGCAACAAGAACCTTCACAGCCCTTGAGATCCTGTTACCACCAGGACCGTCATCCAGCTCTTCCTCCCCACTTACAAATCATACCCACCTGAGCAGGTGTGATCAGGGGCCAGAAGCTGAAATGCTCAAAAATCCTAATAACACTCTGAATGAAGACAATGTCAGCCCTGGGGCTGCCATGTGAGGATCTGAGCCTGCCCCCACCCCATCCCCGCTAAAGCCAGCAGCACCTATTTGGTTTTGTACTTCGGAAGAGACCTAGAACTCTGCTTCCTGCCCAGGGTCCCTGCCCCTTTAAAAGACCCTGTCTTCTCATCTTCATTCTGCTGGTTCTATCCATTACCCCTGAATGGAAGTTGAAGCATAATTTTTCATGCTTGAAGCCATTAACACTCTGGGCCCTTGACAGGAAACACAGCTCAGCTTTAATTAGCCACAGCAAGCTCCCTGCATGAGCTTCTAGCACAGCCCAGGGACTTCAAAGATAAAGGCTTCTCCATTCTCACTAATCACAGCTATTAATGAGCCAATCAAGGCAGACTAGGGCCAAGGCAGGCAGCTCTCTTAGTACCTTAGGCAGACAGCTCTGTCCTGCTGCCGGGAAGCTCCTCCCCCTACAGAGCTGGAGTCTGGTGTCCTTGGGAGCAGAATGACTGGGATTTGATGTCCCATCTGGGTTGGGACCCCAGCTCTGCAGCTTATCTGCTGTGAGTCCTAGGACTGGACAAATGTCCTTTCTGAGATGCTTTCTACAACAAAAAATAATAATGCTATTTTCATGAGGAGCTATTATTATAACGGGAATATAGGTCAGAGGTTCTCAAACTTGAGCATGCTTCAGAACCACCCTGAGGCTTCATTAAATCTCTTGACTGGGCTCTACCCTGACTTTCTGACTCAGGTGTTCTGGGAGGAGTGGTGTGCAAGAATCTGCATTTTTAAATTTTTAACTTGTTCCTAGATGATGGTGATGATGCTGATTCGGGGACCACATTTGAGAAGCCCTACTCCAGACTACATGAGGGGTTGTACAAGTGTGAGCTATTACTTAAAGATTTTGATTGTATTTCCCTGAATAAATGTCTCCTCACCCCTTTCCTTAACCTATGTCTGCTATGACAGTTTCTAGGAGCTTCCCATCTGGGCTATTAATACTTGGACACACCAGCATTTGTCACTGTGTGGTGCCCTGATAGTGTAAAATACTCCAGGTATGCTCAGTCTTAGGCAGAAATGGGCACGACCACTTTTTTGCCCAATCTTGGTACCGAGATTCCAAATCCTGACATTGACATCTTAAGTCTCCAGCATCTTCTCTGGAAGGACAGATGCACTGGGACCTCTGATTCCAGAGAAAGCAAAGAGCATGGAGCCTTTAGAAGTCTTTTGGGAAATGAACTGCATGGTGGAGGCTGGGAAGATGGAAATGTGCAGAAAGGAAGGTATTCATCACTGGAGGCCATGCTTCTTTCACCTGAGCATTACAGTGTGGGGAACATAAACAATGTGATGGTGGTAGGACAATGCATGTGTTTAGGGGAGATTGATTAGAAATTTCTACTGATGGCCTAACTAATGTCTAACTAAAGTCCTTCCTGCCACATTCTGCTGTTTCCTTAGGCAACAGGGCCACATACTCATACTTATTTCAACTACTGCCTCCTGCTTGCAACACCTGACAGCATGACTCAGAGTCACACTGAGCTTCTGGCTTTAGAGACAGGCTTTTGTGGTCAAAGAATATAACAGTTCATGGACTTAAGATGTTGAGTTTCAGCTAGGGCTATCTTCTCCGGGTCCTGACCCCTCATGCTGCTCACTCTCACCTCTGTGCCTTTTCTCTGTTCCACCACCTCACATACCCTTCTTCCTACTCCCTCTTATTCACGTCTCATTCAGCTTTCACCACCCACCTCAGATTTCTCAGAGAGCTTGTTCCTGAATACTGCCATTTTGATGATCTTTGCTTTATAGATAGCATATCTCAAAGTGTGTGCCCAGGGGCTCTGGGGGATGTTATTATAGAAGCTCTAATGCAACTGAGGAGTCCCTCGGGAATGTTAGGCTAGGTAAAGTAAGTCTGGTGTCTTCTCTGCAGGACTTCTCAGAGCCTTGAATATGCGACTGTGGTTCGGGAAACTTAAGAGCGATGCTTAACAAGCAGCATTTTCTAAACATGTCACCACAGTGTGCATAATGTACTCTTTTTCCCACAGAGGATCTTGCTTTGATGTGGAGGAAGTAGGCCCTGAAGGACAGATGACTTTAGAAAAGCTTCAGAGTCCAGCCAACTTGAGTTCCAATTCCAGAACTTACATCTCTTTGAGCCTGTCCTTTCATCTGTAAAATGGAAATAGTGGTCCTTACATTGGAGAGCTGTTGCAAGATTTATGTGAGATGACATGAGAAGTGCCTAGCCTGGAGTGAAGTATACAGTAGGGGCTCAATAAGTGTGTGCTTTCTCCTCCTTTTGCCTTTCCTAGTGGACTTTTACAATCTGAATGAAGAATGACCTGTACAAAACAGGACGTGTTGCATGTACTTGGCATATGAGAGTGAAGCCAGTCAGGTGCACAGGGTTGGAGGAATAAAAGCTTGTAAGTGACCAATGCAGTCCAAGCAGACTTCCTGGAGGAGGCGGGTCTTTGCTGGGTCAGATTCCAAAGATAAGTTCTCCAGCAAAATCCTGGGGTGGGGGAGGTGGGGAGCTTTGAGAACTGCATCTCTCTGTGAGCAAGCTATGGCAAGAATCCTTCTCTTTATTTTCTTTTTCCACCCTGGAGGCCTACTTCCCCACCAAATCCAGCTGACGCAGCACTTGCCTTTCCCTCCCACAGCCTGAACTTAGCCAACATCTCAAGTTCACAAGGTGTGAACCTCAGAGTTGGGCCCTCCTGGCTTGTGGAAATTCGCTCAGCAAAGCCTGTCTGGCTGCCTGTAGAAGCGTTCTGCGCTAGTGCCCTCTGGAAGCTCTGGACAAACAGGTCACCAGACTCAAACAATCTGGGGTGCTGCCTTGGGGCTTACATACCCTAACCTTGTCCACAGGTTGAGGGGGAAGAGACAGATTTGTAGATTTTCTCTCTGAGACTCTTTATCACCTCCTGTTTCCTGGCCCCCAGCAACCAGCCATTTCACAAAACCTCACTTTGAACCTCACTTTGCTCCTAGGTCCTTTAATCTCTGTAATACACCTAAAACAAGCATTATAATTCCCATTTTATGGATGAGAAAACAAAGGCCCAGTTAGCTTGAAAACAAGCCTGTTTGGTCCAAAGTCCAAGCTTTCTCTGCTGATGCTATGAAGCCCTGGATTTCCCTTAGTGCCTTTTATAGTTAATCTGGCCTGTCACCACCTCCAGAAAGCCTTCCTAGTCATCACTCAAGGCCACGCTCATATCCCCGTCTCCTGAGCGTCTGCAGTTGGAACCACATTGCGCACCTTCCTTTAATCCATATTTCTGGGCAGAAAAAGACTGAGTTAATGTTCTGCCACTGTATCCCAGTTCTTGGAATAGCACACATATTAATCTTCATCGAGAGAAGGAACAAAGAAGTATGATTTTTGAGACTACATGGACGTATCATGTACTTTGCATCCCTGTCAGTCCTGAGTCACTCAGTCCACAATTCTTCACCCTCCTCTTAAACCATACATGGGTGTTTCTGGGCTGGGCTCACAGGTACTCACTGACTCGACTTTCCAGCGCATCACCTGGTTTATCCTCCTGTACATCGGTTTGCTTCTCAGGTTTCGTCAAGGCCTCCAAAACTTCATGAGCAGACCCCTGTGGCTGGACCCACTCAGGAGGGACCCTGTAAGATCTCGCCATGAACTAGCTGCAGTTCGGCATGCCTGCGTTAGACCCACCACCCGCCAAAACTCCCTTCAGTGATTAGCGGAGGTGGCAGGGAAATTATGAAAACCATGTGACAGGTAAATGGTTGTTTCTACAACTTTCTTAAGTTTCAAAGGGAGAACAGAATGCTTTGCTCCAGCATGCGGGCTGGGAATTCAGGCTTTGCAAGTGCTTTCCAGAACACACAGGGAAGAGCAGACCTAGCAGGATTCTGTGTTTCCCTTTAGTGGAGTCCAGCTGGGCCTCTCTGCCTGCAGGACTGAGCCTGTTCATAGGATGGGCTTCATCCAAACATGATGGCTTTGTTCCCCTGTGTGAAGATGAGACATGCAAGTGAGTTCTGAATAGAAAGAGCTTCTTCTCTCAAACCCCAGGCTATTGTGACTTTAAAATATATCTCAAATCTGACTCTTTTGAGTATTTTTTGTTTGTTTGTTTGTTTTGAGATGGAATTTCACTCTTGTCGCCCAGACTGGAGTGCAGTATGATCTCTGTTCACTGCAACCTCCACCTTCCGGTTTCAAGTGATTCTCCTGCCTCAGCCTCCCAAGTAGCTGGATTTATAGGCACTCACCACCACGCCCTGTTAATTTTTGTATTTGCAGTATAGACAGGGTTTCACCATGTTGGCCAGGCTGGTCTCGAATTCCTGACCTCATGATCCCTCCACCTCGGCCTCCCAAAGTGCTGGGATTAGAGGCGTGAGCCACCATGCCTGGCCAATCTGACTCTTTTCACCATTCACATCACTACCTCCTAGATCCAAGCCACTATTGTCTCTTGCCTGGTCTGCTGCAGTAAGCTCCTAACTGGCCTCCCTGCTTCCAGCCTTTCCTACTACAAACCATTCTCTATGCAGCAGCCATAACGTCTTCTTGCCATTATAAATCAGATCATGTCCCTCTTATGCTTAAAACCCTCAAATAGATCACTCAAGCCCAGGAGTTCAAGGCTGCAGCGAGCTATTATGGTGGTGCTGCACTTTAGCCTGAGTGACAGAGCAAAATTTTGTCTCTGAAAAAACAAAACAAAACAAAAACTCTCAAATAACTTCCAATTGTAATCTTCACCATGCCTTAAATCACCTCTCTTGCCTGTCTTCCTATTGTCACATCTTCCACTCTGCCTTGTTCTCCGTGATCCAGCCGCAGTAGCCACTTTCTTGTTCCTTGAACAAATTAACCTTAGTCAGTCACTTTTGCCTTTGTACTCATCTTGAAAGCTTCTTCCAGATCCTCTCAGGGCTGGCTGCTTTCATAATTCGGGCTCAAATATCACTTACTGGAGAGGTCTTCACTGACCATTCTACAGAGTAGCCTCTGTTATACCTGCTGTTCTATTGTTTTTGCACTCATCATTCCTATACCAAGAAATTTTGTGTATCTGCCTCTGTATTTCTTTTCTGGTGTCTCCAGCTACAGTCTAAGCTCAGTGATGGCAGAGATGATGCTGGCTCTCTTTACTGACATATCCCCAGTGCCTCTAGCACTCCTGGTGCTGAACACTTGATAAATAAATATCTGTGAATGATTGCATGGAGTGGCATCTCAGCATACAAAACCTTATGGGAGAAGGCCTTTGTGGGTTTTCTGGGTGAGCCACAAATGATGGGTAGGATTTGCATAGGTGGAGAGAATCAGAGAAGGTATTCCAGGAAGCAGACTTGGCAGGGAGCATGAGTTGAAGGGTTGGAAGGAGAGAAGAGTACAAAAGAGAGTACCACAGCAGCAGAGAGGCTGAGTGTGCAGCAGAGACGGAGATAAGGTTAGTTCTGCACCTGGGCCAGAGGCAGGGGTGGGGGACACAGGTGGCAGGGAAGAGGCAGGTTCTGGATGCCCTTGAAGGCCAGACAGGAAAGCTCCTTGTACCTTTTCCCTCTGCCCCCTGCCCACCCCTGCATGGTTTCCAAATCCATTCCCTGCATCTTTCTTTTCTGCAGGCATATGGTATTATTTCCAATTGAAAATGTAGATGGGAGCCACAGGAATTTATAGAGTCACATAATATCCGCATCAGCAAATGGAAATGAAGCTCACCTCTGCTGAGGCTGAGCAATGTCCTTGCCAATATGGGGTCCTTGCCAATACAGCTCACATAGAGAAGCCAGGGCAGAATTTGTCTGGATGGGTAGGAATAGCAAGTCGTAGAATCTTTGCCCACAAATGGGCTTAAATGGAATCCAGCTACAGAATCCTTGAGTCACATGCTTTCAGAACAGTGCTCTGCAGATTCACAGAGGCCATCTGGTCCAACCTCTTATGCCCTTTGGCCTCTTGTCCAAAAAGCCATCAGTTGCTCCTGGCACACCTCCAGTGATGGAAAGCTCCCTGCTCATGTCACCAGATGGCCCTGACTCTCAGAAAGCCTTCCTTTTCTTCATACTGAAATAGATCCAGTTTCCCTAGAATCCTTCTCCCCAGACTTCTCTCTGTTTCTGGAGCTGCCCACTCTGCCCCAAGGCAGCATGGTGGATATATAATGGCAGCTGTCACATCCTCCAGAGCCTTCTGGCCAGACCCACACTCTGGGCCTTCCACTGCCTCTTCAGTGTGGCTTCTGGGCCCTCCTCATGCTGAGCACCTCCTCCAGACTTGTCCTCCTCATCATCACTCTGCTTCCATTGCTTTGAGGAACATCTTCAAAGCAGGGTGCCAGGTGCCCCTGGAGGCATCTCCTACTTCGAGACCACATACATCATTGCTGGTGGGAGTATACCATAGTATAGCTGTTGTGGAAAACAGTATGGCAGTCACTCAAAAACTTAAATATAGACCCAGCAATTCAACTTTTTGGTATGTACTCCAAAGAATTAAAAGCAGGGACTCAGACACTTGTTTTTGCAGTGAGATTGAGACACTTGAGATTGCGGTGTTATTCAATATAGTCAAAAAGTTGAAATAACCCAAATATTCATGGGTTGGTAAATGGGTAAATAATATGTGTATATACATACAATGGAATATCATTCAGCCTTAAAAAAGAAGAAAATCTATCATGTGCTACTACATGGATGAACCTTGAAAACATTATGCTAAATTAGCTAGACACAAAAGGACAAATATCATGTGACTTCACTGTTATGAGGTACCTACAATAGGCAAATTCATGGAGACAAAAAGTAGAATGGTAGTATGTGTGTGTTGAGGGGTAGTGAACAGGGAGTTATTGTTTAATGGATACAGAGTTTCTGCTTTGAATGATGAGAAAGTTCTGGAAATGGATGATGGTGATGGTTGCACAACACTGTGAATGTAGGTTTTTTTTTTTTTTTTTTTTTTTTTTGGAGACAGAGTCTCCCTCTGTCGTCAGGCTGGAGTGCAGTGGTGCGCAATCTCAGTTATCTCTAATCATTTTTTATTTTATTTTATTTTATTTTATTTTTATTGAGACAGGATCTCACTCTGTCACCCAGGCTGGAGTAGAGTGGTGGGATCATAGCTCACTGTAGCTTCAAAATCCTGGGATCAAGTGATCCTCCCACCTTAGCCTCCTGAGTAGCTGGGACTATAGGCATGCACCGCCATGCCTTGTCTGGCTAATTTTTTTTTTTTTTTTAGTAGAGATGGAGTCTTGTTACATTGACAGGGTAGCCTTGGAACTCCTGGGCTCAAGCAATCCTCTTGCCTCAGCCTCCCAAAGTGTTGAGATTACAGGTGTGAGCCTGCCTCAGTCTCCCAAAGTGCTAGGATTATAAATATGGTAAATTTTTAAAGATATATTTACCTTAATAAAACAATTTTTTTAAAAGGCCACACGTATCTACCCTCTGTTTCTTGCCAAACATCAGTCAAACACCAGGCATTCATAAGGTGCCTACTAAGCACAGAGCCTGTCTTACACACTGTGGGCTGATGTGAATAGCAGTAGGGACTGCCCCTGTTTACACTCACAATAATAACCAAGCACTAGGTTAAGCAATTAACAAGGATTTCGTTATGTAATCCACACAGATTTCTCAAGTAAGTATCATCGTACCAATTTGATGAATAGAACTGAGGCGAAGTAGTTTGCTTAAGATTACATAGAGATGAGCTCAGGATTTAAATGTGAATATCTCATTCTAGAGGCTAGGTTCTTAATCATTATACTTGCCTATTTCTTGAAGCAAACATGGGAAATGCTTAAGAGCAAACACACACACACACACACACACACACACACGCCCCTGAGATGGTTCAATGGGTGAAACGTGCACAAAAGTTTCTTACAGAAGGGAGTGGCCGTAACTTCATGAGTGGATGACTCCTCTCTCATCCCCTGATCTTTCCTCAGTGAGTATTTGTTGAATGGTGGCTGTTGAATGACCATTGGTGTGTCCTGAAGTCAGATTTCCTGAAGGAGGTGGCCTTTCAGCTGGGTCCCTTGGACTGGGGAGAAGAAAGGAAAGAGCAACTCAACCTGGACTTTGTCTGGAAACGTGGGCTGACCTCCAGGCTGGGCTTTCGGAAGCTTGTTTCCGTGTGGCCTTCTCCATTCCCAAGATTCCTTGCTGATGGAACCTATAGCATCATGGGCTGAGCATGTCGGTTCTCTGCCCAGCTAGATGGGCATTGCTGGCAGTAGGTCCCCTGTCTAATCGTCTCTGTGCCCAATGCCCAGCCGGGAGCTGGCACTGAGTCGGTGCCCTGTGATTTCTCATGGAACAGAAGAACAAAGCGGGGGTTGGAGAAACTCTACAGAAGAGTTCAGCCATGAGGAGCTCTTCTTGTTCAATTCTCCTTATTTCCCTATAATTAGAACAAATTCCCTGTTAGCTCAGTTTCCATTCCCAAAGGTGGGAGGAATTCAGGAAACTTCTCCCAAGATGCCGAGCCCCATTCTCAGTCTGACTGTCTAGACATATGACCCTCAGGCTACCCTTGGCATGATCTTGTGCAGAGCTGGTGGGGGCTGGGGGCACATTACGTCTGGGGCTGGCAAGGCATACTGTCTAGACATATGACCCCCAGGCTACCCTTGGCATGATCTTGTGCAGAGCTGGTGGGGGCTGGGGGCACATTACGTCTGGGGCTGGCAAGGCATCCGTTCTGGACTGAGGAGTCCCCATCTTGGAGAAAAGCAGCCCTGACTAAATGGCTGAGGCACGTACCTGGCTGGCAGTCGCTTGTGCACATGAAGGCTGGCTACTGCTGCAATGCACAACCTCATGGGGCACAATTCACATGGAATACAGAGTGGACAGTGTTCCCTAGAGTTGTGTATTGCTGCTGTACTGGGGCAGAAGCAAGGCTGCTGGGGACAGGCATATCACTGGGGCCATCTCCCAGCTATATGTGAGCCTGATGTCCTCAGAGCTCTATTGCCTGCTCAGGATTTCTCTTTTCTGTGGCCTTGGATCTCCCATTGTTTACAATGCATGTTACTTGCATTTAACTTCTCTTGTCTCCAACTGAACAATCCAGAGTTATGAAGGAGTAGAGGACAGACCAGAATCCAGACCTCAATGATCCACTTCTTAGCTGTGTGACCCTGGAAAAGTTATTTGGCCTCTTGGAATTTCAACCTTCTTTGTAAATTGCAGATAGTAGAACCTACCTTCAGAGTTCTTAGAAGTATTAAATGATATAATATTAATAAAGTGCTTAGAACAGTGTCTGGCACATAGTAAGTTTTATATAAATGTTGGTTGAATGAATACAAATTTATGTAAGTAAGTCAAGTTCTATCCTAGAACTTGTGAGGTGGTAGAAAAACGATTGTGTGATAAGTGAATAAATGAAACCTGGATCGGCATCCTAAGCTTACCAGGAACATGTGATGTGGCTTTGGGTAAGTCCTATGCCCTCTCTGTGACTTCCTTACCCATTTGTACAACTGGGGTCTGTGACAGAATTATCCTGAAAGTCTCTTCCAATTTGAAATGCTACAACGCAAAAGTTTGTAACACTAGATCCACCATCCTCCTTCAGTCAGCTCTAGTCTTGATCTAGTTCATTCCCAGCTGCGCTCTGATGCACAGGCCTGCAGCCTAGAAGATCTGGACCTTCTGTGCTGCATAACTCAGGCCCCATGGACATGACTGGGCCAGGGACTATAATGACAGATCAGTTCTGGAAAACAGTAAGGCCAGCAGAGTGCCCCAGAAGACCTACCACTGAAGTGGCCTCAGGGAAGAATTGAGAGAAAAGGGCAATGGAAAGCTGGCATTGGAGGTTTCTTGATCCTGGAGAATTTAGAGCCACTGCAAAGTGAATTATTCAAAAATAGGAATTTGCTTCTCCTCTCAGCCTCAATAGACTGCCTCTGCAGGGACAGAGGTTTTGGCTTAATTTGGCCAAGCTCACAGTTGAACACATTCCTTGTTTTGTTCCCAGGGCTCAGAACTAGTCTCGTAGGGGGATGGAGGTGCCACGGGAGAAATTAGAAGATGGTCTCTTCAGGTGTCCCCTACATGGACATATAATGTGCCAAATAAATGTGGAGGGGGTCTCCTTGATCATGATATGGCATTTGTGGCTTAGTAGGCCTCAGAGTTGTCTTGTGCGGTCCTTTTAGATGGAGAAACTGAATCCCATGGAGGAAAAAAGACCAGCTCAAGGTCATTCTGGAGCAAACTAAGTTAATGTCAGAGCCAAGGCTAAGATCTGGGTCTCCTGACCCTAAAGTTCGCTGATTCCTACTCTTTAGACATGCAGCTTCTGCACCAGCCACAATCAGCATAAACTAGTGCAATGAACAATTTTACATGCTGATATTTATTCAATACTCATTTACTAAGCCTTTGCATGTGCAGGTTTTGAACCAGGTATAGTCATGAATAAGGGTAATGCCTGAGATGGGACAGAGAGGAACCAGCTGCTTGACCTCCAGCTGCTTAGGCAAGAACATTAGCAGTCTGAGAATAGATGCTTTCAGAGGAAAGAGCAGGGGGAAGGATGCACACCTGGCTAGAAGGGCGAAGGAGCAGAGGGCTGGGAATTGGAAAGCCACTCTTGTTTTCTATTTTCTCATTCTCATTTGTCTTATATCCTCTCCTTGGCTAAAAGAAGGATTAAGGCTCTCTCATTAGCCTGGGAGCTCCCTCAAACTGGCTCTCTGAGTCAGCCTCTCCTCTCCCAACCTCCAGCATGTCCTCCCATTGAGTCTCCAGCCTCCAGCATGCCCTCCCATTGAGAACCAAGTTTTGGCATGCCCTCCCATTGAGAACCAACTTCCAGCATGTCCTTCCATTGAGAACCAACCTCCAGCAGGGCCTCCCATTGAGTCTCCAGACTCCAGCATGTCCTCCCATTGAGTCTCCAGCCTCCAGCATGTCCTCCCACTGAGTCTCCAACCTCTAGCATACCCTCCCATTGAGTCTCCAGGCTCCAGCATGTCCTCCCACTGAGTCTTCAACCTCCAGCATATCCTCCCATTGAGTCTCCAGCCCCCAGCATGCCCGCCCATTGAGTCTCCAACCTCTACCATGTCCTCCCATTGAGTGTCCAGCCAGTAGCATGCCTTCTTATTGAGTCTCCAAGGTTTAGCATGAGCTTCTATTGAGCCTCCAGCCTCCAGCATGCCTCCCCATTGAGTTTCCAGCCTCCAGCATGCCCTCCCATGCAGTCTCCAATAGATGGCCTCCCATTCAGTCCCCAACAGCAAGACTTCTCAATGAGTAGCCCCCTGGCTTTCCCCAGCCCAGATCCTACTTGGATCAAGCCACATCATATTCCACCTGATGTGTTACTGAGCTCCTCGTCTCCAGCCCCCACCAGTCTTGTGATTCCTGCTTACTGGTTCTAGAGTGGACTTTTTAAAGCCAAACAATCTTTAGGAACTGAGTTTTGTCGGAATCTGACATTGCTTCCAATTCTTTTCAGAGCTGTTCTGGGACACGTACAGCCAGAGAGGGTCTGTGTGTCCCCAGAGGTCAGAGTTAAGACCAGTGGGAGGAGCACAGGGGGCAGGTTTCAGCTCTGGACGAGGTAGCACAGCTACCAGTCAGAGGCTCTACTGTTGTAACAGGCTGCTCTGGAGCAGAGAAGATGGGGTATTAGTGGTTTCCCCCATCAATAGAGGTGTATGAGCAGGAATTTGAGACCTCTTTTCTTCCTCCAACATTGTACAGAGTTCTTAGGCATCAAATACAGGTGTCGAATTCCAAACCAGGACCCAAGATTGTAAACACTCCACTGCACTATCTCTATTTCCATGTCTGCATCCCTTCTTGGGCTGGGAGCAATTTGAGAGCTTTTGTGGTTGGAAATAAGCATGTGGATCTGATTCATCTCCAGAGCCTAGCACTTGCTAGGTTCAGTAAGCACTTGCTGAGTGAATGAATAATGTGTGAGCTTCTGAGATTCCGGAATTACTGGGCCTGGCCTCTGCAGCTGAGGAATGGCAGGGACTTGGTGTGGAAAAAAGGCTCCCCCCTGGCTGCCAGTCTCTGAGAGCTCCCTACTTCAAAGGACTTGTAGATAAGAAGGGCTTTCTGGGGTAAGTGAGATCCTGCCCCACCCCTCCCCTCCCCTCTCCACATACACACCAAATGTGCACATGAAAATCTAGCTTTCTTATCTGCCTAGGCTCAGATTTGGCACCCTGGGGCTTAAAAGGCTAAGGGAGGGAACTCACAGTCCATCCAGATGTCCTTAAAGGTCTCCAGCTGTGGACCACAGGACATTGTTCCTTCTGAGGTGCCAGTTCCAACTTCTACCTGCATGGATGTGTGAGGCCTTGCAGAATGGGAATGGAAGAGGCTGCCTGGAAATAGGAAAGGCAGAGAATATCAATGAGGGCAGCAGAACTGGCTGGAAGGATTACAGGAGAGGAAGAATGAAAGGGGACAAATAAGGCAGAGGTTCTCACTTTTGGAGGGGAATTCCCTAAAGAGAACAGAGGCCTTAATTCACTTCTGATGAGCCAATGATTGGAGATGGATGGTTGAATGGATGACTGGAATGAGTGGCGGTCCATTCAAGGACTTCTTGAAAGTTTCCTTAGACTCTGTGCAGAGTCATACCCAGTGTCTGTCCCCAACGAGCTCACGGTAAACAGATGGGTGAGACCACAGTTGTAATTCAACATGCGGGCAGACCTTGAAAGATGCAAGGGGTGTGGCTACAGGCTGAGGACAAGGTTGAGCCAAATTCTCAAAGAGAGTTCAGAGGTCACTCCCCTAGGATTTGAGAAGCTCTGGACATTTCATGAACCACTTTGAGGTGAAATTCAAAATGGCCAAATATCTTGGTTGGTATTAAATTTATGCTTTCTTAAATTGGGCTTTGGTATGGATAAGATATAGTATTAGGATAAATATCTAATGCATGCGGGGCTTAATACCTAGGTGATGGGTTGATGGGTGCAGCAAACCACCATGGAACACGTTTACCTATGTAACAAACCTGCATGTCCTGCACATGTATCCTGGAACTTAAAATGAAATTAGACTAAAAAAAAGATACAGTAGGCATAAAAATTCATGAAAAGCTTATGGAAGAAAATTAAAAATAGAGAAAACCATATTCTTAATGTAATTTGTTTGAGTGTGAATTGAAAACTTGAATGGGAAGGGTACTCTCTGTACATTGTTTCATTTAATGCACTTCATATGAGAATTATTACACACACTTTTCATATAGGAATGCTTGGGTTCAGGGAGGTTAAATAACTTGTTCATGGTTCCACGGCCAAAGGGGCAGAACTGAGATCTGGTGCTACAGCTCTGACTTGGAAGCCTGCTAAGCTCTGTTATACCACAGGGATCTTAAGATCTATCTCAGCAGAAGCACTCCTGAGTACAACTCCTGGAATTCCTGAGCCCAGGGAACAGAGCTTGGAAGCTCTGAGTCTGAACAAAGACTTGGAGGCAGGAGAACCAGGGGTGAGCTTGGTGGAGTAGTTACTCTTCATCATGACAGAGGAGAGTGTTTGCTTAAGGGAGGGGAGGGAGCTGATGTTAAGAGGGGAATTTGGGTGTGTGCACTGGGGGTTTTGAACATGAGACCAAGAGCTGCTCACACTTTGCAATGCTCCTAGTATAGCGTTAACCCCAAATAGCTATTTGTTGGAAATACTTGCAAGCCAACAAAATGCAAGAAAAGATTGTAGGGGGAAAAATGAGATTTGAGTTATTTCAATTCAGTTTCTGCTGTTCCTATAAACAGAATTTATAACAAGGCCTTTAAATATTAGTTAACATTTATTGACTACTTACTTTGCATCAGTCACTGTTTTAATAACATTACATGAAGTAACTTGTGTGTCCTCACAACAATCCTCTGAGGTAGGTACTGCTATGAACCCGTTTTACATATAAGGAAATGGAAGTAACCTTGGACAAATGACATATGTTCTCAGGGTCCCGGTTTTGCATCCATTACATAGAGAAATGAACTATATGAAATTGCTCATGTGTGCATGGCCAACACACAGTTGGTATGCAAGAAATGTTTGTTGAATTTCAGTCTGACATGAGTTTGACATGAGTAATGAAGTGACAAGGCCAAGGTTTTCTGACTCTAAACTTTGGTTCCTCTGCCACCCCATTCCTCATCCCAAGGGTTTTGCACATCATAGGTGAGCATTAAATGTGTGTTAGATGAATTCCAGGGTCCACTTGGGTGTGGTTGCCTCCCTGCACTTGACCCACAGGAAGGATGGGTTGGACTGTCCTGAGTTGGGAAGTCCCCTCCTGCAGACAGACACTGCTTCCCTGACTCACAGGGCCTGATCTCCAAATGGAAAGTTTTCAGGTAGCCTCTGGGGACAGGTGGCGGGCATCCCCTGACAAAGTTTTTCTTTCCTTTATGCTTGTGTCAGCCCTTGGGCAGGGTGGATCCCCAGCTCTCTGGGTGGTATGTGCAAGACCGTATCAGCTTGTCTGAGAGCCAAGTGTGGATGAAAAGCGAATATGTCTCACATTGCTGGGTGGGTGTATAGCAGCTTGTGTTTGTGTTAGTGTGAGCCAATCAGTCTTCATCCCCATTTCCTCCTAGATGTGGATTATCTGATCCTTCAGGAAAAAAAAAAAAAAAAAAAATCACTCAGCTGAGGAAAGCCAGGCTGGGAAGTTCTGACTGTGGGTGTTTGGCCATGGGTGTCCTGCACGTGCTCTTTGCAGGGAGATCTTTTCTCTAACATCCACTCCTTTCTGAGATTGCTGCAGAACTGGTGACAGGACCCTTAGGGTCACAATATCTGCAAAGGCTCTGGCTTTAGATGGGCTCTGCGGGGAGGAAACCGGGAGATGAAGCTAGTGCTGTGTGTAGGTCTCTGGGGCAGGGAGAGGACAGAGAGGGAGGGTGCAGTCAAGCAGATGAAGAAAGTCAGTGGGGGTTCCCAGGCCTTCTGTCCCTCCCAGCAGCATGGTGGCATAGTGAGAGGTGTGTATGTCACATAAGCCTAGGACTTGCTGAAAGGTTTTTAGTGCAGCGCTAACCAGGCAGGGACCCTGCTGCACTTGAAATGAGGGTAGGGGGTTGAGGATGGAGGTTGGGGGTTGGGATTTGGCTGTGGGTTTGGGGTGGGACACATTTTCATTTTTAGAGTCCGACTGCTGGCTGAGGTCTCAGCCGGGCTCTCAGTCCCCCTCCTGAGCCTGCCGAGGATGGATTCTAGGCCACCTTGGGGTGGGAGCGGTTCTCAGAAAAGACTGGCTCACTGGACCTGTCAGACCCCCAGACCCTCCCCCAGCACTCCTTTAACCGCCCAGCTGGAGTATGTTTGCACAGCTGGGGATGGGGAGAGGAGTGGGTGGGGAGGGGCTGCCCTCTGGGACCTGAGGCTCTGGCCAGATCTTCTTCGGACAGTTGGAAGTAGCCCAGAACGATGGAAAGGCTGTGCGGATCCATGAGTAGACGTGGAGCCACGGGGCTGCTGCTTTCCAGCAGCAGGTCATGGAGCTTCCATGTCCTTATCTGTAATGTGGGGAGGATACCATACATAGCAGTCTGTGGTGGGAGCTAAACCTAATCATACACATAAGGAACCAGCCTAACGCGTGACACACAGTGGAGGCTAAAAATATGAGTTCCCTTTTGTTTCTTCTTTTCTTTCTAGTCTGTTTCTCCTGTTTTTCATTCTGCAGAATCATCGTTGATTATTCCTGTATACATTCACTGAGTGGCATTGCAGCAGGCACTGTGGATGCCGTGGTGAATGAGACGGGCCCCAGCCCTCAGAGCAGCCCACAGACTCATGACAGAGACAGACAGATGATGGCAATCCACACAGTAGGTAGGAACAGGGATGTCACAGTCCCTGGAGCAATGCTGTGAGGTACTTAATATGATCACTCTCATTTACAGATAAAGCACTGAGACTTAGAGAAGTGAGTGAACCATGGCAGGATGCAATCTTCATTTAGCTCTGAGTCCAGGTTCCCAACTGTTTCCTCAAGGCTCTTTGCCACTTCCTTAGGTGTCCTTCTTCCCTGGGCGTCCTCAGTTCCGCTCAGAGCAATGATCACCTGGGTCCTCATTACTTGTTTGCTGAGCTCTTGACCCTACCAGTCTAGAAGCCCTTCAGGAGCTGGAATCATGTCTGGACCAGGGACCCAGCATAGGGTCTGGCACAGAGCAGGCTTCAGTGCCTGTTTGTTGAAATGGAACCAGTACAGAAGCACGGCAGGGCAGTACTCCCCTCAACTTCAGCTCCCCAAGAGGGCGACGGGCAGAGTCTGTAATTCCAACAGTCACCCTTCCCTCTGGATTTGACCTTAGCAGCATGACCGCACCCTAGTTGGTCTGGGTCCTTCCCTCCCTCCTTTCTTCCTGGTCCCACCCACATCCAGGCCAACAGGATACTCAGGGCAGGATGCATAGTGGCCAGGCATGTCCAACCAAGTAGGCCAACCCAGGAGGTGAGGATGAAGTCCAGGGGAAGGAGAAATGCCTAAGAAGAGGTTGCATCTCCTAAAGCAGTAAACAAAGGAGCTTAAGGAATTTAGGATTGGGACCAAGTATTCAGATAATCCGCTTAAAAAGCAGGAGGCTGAAAAAGCATGGGTCTGTCTGTTGTGAGCATCTGAGTGGCTACTTCTCTTTCTTGTCAAAGCCCTGTACATGTTGCCCATTTGCTTGGGTCCCAGCAGGCCCTGAGGCCAAGGGAGCCTGGGAAGGAGCTACCCTGGCAAGGAGCTCTCCTGGGGGAGTGACTGACAGGTTGTCAGGCAGCACAGGCTCTTGGATGGGAACTTGGCTCTTGGGGCAGATCAGACAGCAGCTGAGATCCCAGGGTGAATTGGCCCTTGTGATGGTGATGGATGCTCTGAGGCCTCCTCATCTGCCTCTGCTCTGTCTCTTCTGCACAACCCAGACCTCCATCTTGCCTTCTTATCCTCTCCCTGTTTACTGGCCAGTGATGTGGTGGGTGGAAGACCCAGTAAATCCATCAGGCAGGGGAGGCAGGGAGAAGACTCAGACCGTCAGTTCATGAATCAGTCCAGCTCTGGGGCTCCTGTCCATCGAACACAGCACAGCAGCATCTGGAGTCTGTGCCCCGGGGGCACTGTGGTAGGGAAGGAGAAGGCACCTCCAGGACCAGACAGACCCTGCTCAAATCCTGGCATCTCCACTCACCAGCTCTGTGACCTTGAGCAAGCAACTGGACTTCTCCAAGCCTCAGTATCCTCCTCTGTGAAATGGGGATAATAGAAACTGCCTTGCCTAACTCATAGGTTGTTGAGAGGATCAGATGAGAGAAAGGGTTTCCAAATTGCTACCAATGGACATTACCATTATTGCCAACCATGCAGTGGGCTCAACCCCTGAATCCAGCTCAAACTCAGGTCTCTTGACTCCCAGAATTTTGTTCTTGCCCCTGTACCAGACCCTCGTATTGATCTAGCCTAGGTTTTAGCCCGGTCTGGAAGCAGAGGGATAGACTTGATGACCTTGGGTTGACCCTTTGTGGGTCTGCCTGATTCAGCTGGAGAGGTTGTAATAAGAATTGAGCCATGGTTATGTAAAACTGATTAAACGGCTGGTCAGTAAATGTTGAAATTGTATCTCCCAGTGAATTCCTGAACAGATCCTTAGAGACAGTGTGAAGGGTGTGTCTTTCTTGTGGAGCAGTGGTAGGGGTGAGGGGAGAAGGCGTGGGTGTTAGGGATAAAGGAGGAGGCAAACATATACTCGAGCCCTCAAGGAACTTGCAAACTCTTTGGAGATGTGGGACACCTATTTAAGAGATATTAGCGAAAAACACAGGGCATCCAAGATCTCATGTCTGGTCTGTTCATAATAGTGCCCCCAGTGCCTCATGCACATAGTCAGCATTCAATAAATATCTGACACATGAAGGAATAAGGCGAGTGAATGGCACAATGTTTGTATGTTATCTGTATGCCCTTTGGGACTTTTATGCCCCTGGGAGATTTAGGTCAACATTGGTGTGAAGCTCAGATTGTTTGGTTATTCTGCAGGTGTTTGTCTTGCTTCTCTGTCCCTGCTCCTGGGGGTCTGCAGCACCGTTTGTGCCATGTCAAACCATAGACTCAGGCATAAAGTTTTGTCTTTCTCCTTTTTCCACAAAAATTTGATCGCACTGGGGATTTTGTCATGCTTTGTCACATGATTGAATATTTGAGGGTGTCGTGGGGAGGGATCACAGGTTTTGCCAACTTTATAGACTGCCCAGTGGATATCTACCAGCTCCTTTCTCACTCCAACCTGTGGCTTTTCTTGCAGGGAGAACTACCAGTCTGCTTTCCCCAGTCTCAGAAAATTCCAAGAAATACAACATTCTCCATTTTTTTCCCTTCCACATTAATCTTCCCAAGAGGGTTCCGGGATCTTTGAGTTCCCAGACGAGTTCACTGAGAACAGTGAACCAGGTTCAAACTCAGGATAGATAAGCCCTTTCTAACACAGAATTATCCAGATTGCCTGGAGGTGCTGCGTTCCCTGTCAAAAAAGGTGTGCCAGCAGAGTGAGGTTGCAGAGGAGCCCCAGGTGTGCAGATGAGGATTCTCAGGTACTGTGGGTTGGAAAGTATGTGAAGCCAAGGAACAGGAGAGCTGGGTTTATGGCCCCAGTTCTCTTAGTGACACTCACTATGGGTCTGACTAAATTTTTACCTTTGTCTGTGCCTCACCATGTCCTACCTGTGCCTATGCCATTGTCGGTTTGCACAACAGTCTCCTGCATGGCAGGGGCTAGGCAGGTCTAAATGGGTGCTCACTTAGGGTCAGTCACAGCTCTGAGACACTGTGATTTCCTGGTATCTCAAGAGTAGAAGGTGATTTGTTTTTTCTGCAACAGGAATTGGGTGTCATGTTTGTGGGAAATTGAAAGTGAGTGACTGAATCTTCTTATCTTTCTGGCTCTAGGCCCAGCTGGGGCTCTGTCTGGCCCCAGCAGATGGGAAAGGGGCCTTGGGTGAGGGGAGCTGGCCTCAGACCCTCCTCTTGTCTGTGGAGAAAATGAAGCAGGTTCTCAGCATCCTGCATGGAGTGGGCCCAGCCAGGTGGGGCTGAGCTTCTTGGCCTGTGGAGACAGAGGAAGGGAACAGCGCAGAGCAGTGTGGCTTCTGTGTTGCGGGCTTGTAGGGAGAGCATCTTCTGCATCTCTGTGCAGCCCAGGCTCAGGGAGGAAAGCACTGCTGTTGGAATGGGACTGGAATATGGATGGAGCCTTCCTCTTACAATGCAGAGTTCATGGGCTCTTAAAATCCAACTTAACAAGGCCCTGTAGGGTCTGCTCCCTGTCCCCTGTAGTGGATTTGTAGTGTGTCAAGTTAGCTAGGTTGGAACCAGGTTTTCCAGAGTTCCCTTCCCTGCATAGAGTCAGGTGTACAAGGGGTACAAGAGATTTTGTGGGACATTTGGAAGGACACGAATAGCAGTAGTATTCTTTGACACTTGGAAGGGCAGTGCAGGGCCCCAGTCATTGGTGCAGTCACACCTGTTGGCATGGGAAAGCAGCTGGGCCTGCAGTTCCTCCACCTCCTGCGGTGTTTTCCTTTGGCTCTTCTCCTCCTGCCCTAAGGATGTGTTTAATTCCATGGTGAAAAGCTGCTTCTCATGGAGGCCACCCTTACAGCCCAAGTTGGGACTTTGGAGTTAGTGAGACCTTCAGGATTCCATCTTCACATCCATCTTTCCTCTAATTGTCTGTCTGCCCTTGTGACTTCAGGCCCCAGCATCAGACCCAAGAAAACATCCTCAGATAGATGGTTAAACCACCCCCCACAGCTGCATCAGGTCAAATCCCTGGAATAAAGCCCTTATTATTCTGATCACCCCTAGCAGTTCTGCTTCTCTCATTAAAACTTGACCAGCACCTTGCCTCTCCAGGATCCTCTTGTGCTATTCTCCCTGGTGTTCCCTGCATGCCAGCTGCTCTGGCCTTCTTTTCTTTTCTTTTCTTTTTTTTTTTTTTTTGAGATGGAGTCTTGCTGTGTTGCCCAGGCTGGAGTGTGGTGGCATAATCTCAGCTCACTGCAACCTCCGCCTGCTGGGTTCCAGGGATTCTTCTGCCTCAGCCTCCCAAGTATCTGGGATTACAGGCACCCACTACCAGGCCTGGCTAATTTTTGTATTTTTAGTAGAGATGGGGTTTCACCATGCTGGCCAGGGTGGTCTCAAACTCCTGACCTCAAATTATCCTCCCACCTCGGCCTCCCAAAATGCTGGGATTACAGGCGTGAGCCACTGCGCCTGGCCTGCCCTGGTCTTCTGTTTATTTGTTTGTTTCCTTGAACATGTGAAGCTCCTTCCCACTGCAGAGCCTTTGTATGCACTAGTCCTTCTTGCTGAATGTGATCCTCCACACTGCGCTGCCAAGCAACTCCTGTTCATTCGGCAGATCATAAGTCTGTTTTCTAATGGTGCTAAATGTCTCTCTCTCTCTCTGATAGACCTTTGCAGGTTTGTGGTTTTTGTGTGTATTTGCATATAGGGTGTGGTCGTGTATATTATGTCTGTCACCCCAGTAGACCACAATCTTCAAGTAGTCATGGGCCACCACTGACTACATTCACATCATATAGCCCAGCCTAGGATAGTGGTTGACACATGGCAGTTCTGTAGTGATAAATTATTTAATAATTGAATGAAAGATAGAATAAGAAAACAAAGGAAAAAGGAAAGAAAAGAAAAGAAGAAAGAAGAGATAGGATAGAAGGAAGAAAGAAAGAAGGAAAGAGATCCTATTCATCACCTAATTTCTAGCAGCTATCACTTCCCCAGAGCGCCTTCCGGGACAGGCTGGGCAGAAGCCTCTCCGTGTCTCCATTATACATCCATTCTTACACTGAAGTTTGAGTTTGTCTTTGTTTCTTTTCTCCTAACTAGACCGTAAGCTCTCTGGGGCAGGGACTGACTCTGGCACAGGGCAGGAGTGCAATGAATGTGTGAACTTGTGGAAAGTCTGGGTATTTTAGCATGCCATTCCAACTCTTTTACCATCAAGCTCTGGCTCACCTTTGGGCTCATCTCTTCCTGTCCCCAAACTCTTCCTTGTTCCCTGAACAAGCCACATTCCCTCCAAGGCTTTGTGTATGCAGTCACCTTGGATGGCCTCCCCACTTCTTCCTCTCGCCAACTTCAGACTATTTTTCAAGGCCAGCTTTAGAGCAGCTTCCCAGGGCTGGCCAGAGGGTGGGAATGCCTGCAGGATGGTGAAGGTGTACTTGGGCTGAAGTGCTGATGGAACTTTTTCCCAAGGGGTTTCTTTCTCCCAACTGCTTCCTGGTAATTCAAAGGCTTTCCAGAAACAAGAGTGGTCACTGGACCTCAGAATAGAAGGGAGGCTCCGGTAAATGAACTGGGCATCCTTTCCCTCTCCCTCCTGCTAGAATTTCCTCCACTCCACCCCCGGTTGCCCTGACACACACCTTCCTTCGATCTCCTCTCAGGTCAGTGGCTTACCCCTTGCACAGGGCTTGGAGTTAATTTGGGATCACTAGTAACCTTGTCTGTGGTGTGGAGTTCTGGTCCTTATACTTCTTTCATCCACATTCATTCATTTTGGGTCTTGCGCTGAGTACGGGGGATACAAGATACTCAATTTCTCATTTAGTGAACTCTCAGGCTGACTGGAAACAGAGACAACTCTAGCCTGAGTTGATAGATGGGATCACATGGGCCTATGGCACAAGGCGCCACAAGGGAGCCTTTTCAGATGATGTGACATCTAAACTTACACCTGAAGGATTATCTGACTTGGCCAGACAAAGGAACAGCAAGTGTCCTAGGCGAAGGGGTGGGGTCCCAGACACAGAGCACAGCAAGGAAGGCCTGGAGGCAAAAGAGTAGGGCGCATTCCAGATACTGGAGGAGTGCAGTGTAACCCGAGTTGGAGAAGGATGAGGGTCCCCTCCTGGTGGGGGTGTCCATTAGATGAGGGCGGGCAGGTTGGCTGGGATCACACCACAAAGCAACTTAGGAAGTCAGGATAACAAATTTGAACTTTATTCAGAGAGCATTGGAGAGCCATGATGGGTCTTGGTCCATCTAACTGTAAAGCAAAAATAACAACCCTTGATTTTATTCTGCTGTGAAGGACAGCATTCTAGTGTATCCTCGGCTGCTATCTCACTGTGCAACCTCGGACCCATCCTTCTCTATCCTCATGTCAACCCTCCCCCACTTTCCAGCTTCAGGCCCCTTCAATTATTGAGTAAGGCATTTGAACCAGCTGATTGTTAAGATCTTCTAGCTCTGAGATGCTCTAACTCTAGGATATTCTATGTGGTTAATTAATTAATTAAATAACATTTACCAATTTTGTGCCAGGCAGTTTAGAAGACCATGGGAATCGCAGTCTGCTGGAGAGGCAGATACACAAATCCATACCCATCCCACAAAGCAGAATGAGCTCAGAGTTGTTGGAGCCCAGTGGAGCAAGTGATTCATTCTCCCTCAGGGATCTGGGGGCGGCTTCAGAGAGGAGGCAGCGGATGATCTGGGCCTTGAAGGATGCACTGGGGGACAAAGATAGGGCCTGCTTTGTTCAAGGAGAATGAGTCATTTGGGGGCTAGAGACAGGTGGCCAGATACTCTTGGGGGGGGTCCTGAATGGCAGAGGGGTGTGCTCTGCCCTCTGTAGGGCATGGGAAAAATGTGGAGGACCTGGGGAAAGGAAGGTGGCTTGAGGAGGAGGGTGAGCTCGCTCACTCTATCTATGGGAGACTGGAGTGGAGTTTGTTTTATTGAATGAAGTCAAATCATGTGCTGCATACAGGAAAGGGGTCTTTTCAGAGCCCCATCTAGAAGTCAGACTGTGAGGCAGGTACTGAATGTTTGATCTTTCTTGTTTTTACCCTGACAACAACTCTCCAAAGTAGGAATGAGAATTCAGCTTTCGATAGGAGGAAACAGGCTCGACAGTGAAGTACTGTGTCCCAGGTTACATGGTCAGAAGGCGACAGAGTGCAACCCCCGCCCCACCGCCCATAGGGTGCCCACCTCCAGAGCTGTGACCTTTTTACAGGCTGCTCTGGCTGCTTGGTACCCAGCCCTCCCTGGACTCTGAGCTGGATATTTTCCACTGGACCCAGCACCCGTGTCCAAGGGCTTGGTCCAAGACATTTCCCGCAGGCCTCTGGTGATGCTGGGGTGTGGAGAGGAGTGAGTGCTGGAGGGGAGAGGAAGAGTGCCTTCCATCTCTCCTGTCATGAGACACCCTCCAAGAATGGGCACCCGGCTCCCCACTGCCCCGGGTGGGGATAAACTCTTGAACTCTCTGCAGAGATAAAAAGCACTATCTTCTCCCAGCCCTGAGTGTTAGCAGATGGGGCCGCTAGGGCCAACCTCCAGCTGCCTCCACCCACACTGTGAGGAAAAGCTGTCTGAGGAAGGCAGGAGGGGCTTGTCCCTCAGGCTCTGCCTCCATCTGGAGCTGTCCGAGCACAGCCATTCAGCACAGCCCCTGCCCAGCAGGGAGGACCCAGAGGTGCGCGGGCAAGGATCTGAGATGAGCGTTCACATCCTAGTTCTGCTACTTTTCTGAAATGGGCAGAAGATGGGCAAATCAGTTCTGTGAGCCTTAGCTTCTCATCAGTAAAAGGGAGCTGATCATTCCTTCAAGGTGCTAAGTGATGTTATTCTTATAAAAGTGCCTAAATTAGTGTCTGATGCATAGCACACCCTTTGCAAACAGATAATCTTCACCGTATTGGGATGAAATGAAGTCAGACTGCCCAGGTCCAAGTGCAGCTGCACCTCTAGCTGTGTGGCTTTGGGGAAGTTCAACTTGGTGCCTTGGTCTCCTCTTTTATAAAATGAGGCTTGTTGAGAGGGTGATGATGAGTTCACATAAAGCACCTAGGATAGTGCCAGGTGTGGTGGCAAACATTATGGAAGAATCAGTTATTTATTATCAGCATCAGTCTTTGGTCCACCTTCTGACTGCTGAGCTGGGCACCCCAGCCTCTCTCTTCTCCTCCCTCCCTGCTCTAGGAAGCCCCAGTGTCTGTTGCTTTCTTTCTCTTCCCCTGGGTAAACTTTCTCTCTCACATTCATATCCCTCTTAGGTCTCAGAAAGAAGGATGCTCTGTGGATCCCGCAGGAGAATATGTGGAGGAATTTGAGGCTGATGGGGACACAGCCTTTCTGGCCTGGCTTAAATGAGACCATGAAGGCTGCCTCCTACTCCCTCTGTCCCATGCTGGAGAATGGAACATTCTATTCCTGATCCTGCAGACAAAATGTCATTAGGGTGATTCATGGACTCAGAATTCCAGAAAGTCCAGGCTAAAAGGGGCCTCAGAGGGCATCCTGTCTACCCCATGGCCTTACCCTTGTCTCTCCACCCCATGAAAGAAGGCACTAGATCTCAATATAAGTCTCAGGGCGGCAAGACTGATCTAGCTTCCTCATTATTCCCCTTGGAATAATGCCAAAGGACCACTAGGTCTGAGTCTCACAGCTCCAGGCCTGGAAAGGAGCCTACTTGTCCCGTCACAGATCACAACTGGGCGGACCAGCTCTGAGCCTTTGCTATTTGAAGGGGTGTTTTGATAACCTCTTACCGCTCCTCCCCTACCCTGCAAAGCCCCACCTGATCACCCCACACTCTGGGCCTCCTCTTATCTCCTTACTCTAAGCTCCCCATCCATTACTGTCGGCTGGCAACACAAGTTTTATCTGAGCCTCTGTGGAATGGAATTGATTTCTGTGAATAATTGGAATAGCTGGCTAGTGACCCAGTATTGCTGCCACCAGGGTAGTTGGAGCTTCAAAGCTCTCATCCAACTCTTCCTCTCTCTCTCCATTCCTGTGGCTGTTGTCTGGTCCAAACCACACTGACCTTCTGCTTGGATCATGATTACAGCTTCCTAACTGCTCATCCTGCCAGGCTCACCTGCCTCTTTCTGATTACCCTGCACCCCATCATCCACTCCAATCCATCCTCTACATAGCAGCTACATTGATCTTTAAAAGCTCAAACTTTCCTAGACAGTAACGCCTTCCTACCTTGGCCTGCCATGTAGGGGTCTTTCTGATGGAATTCCAGTTTAACTTTCCAGCCTTACAGGTAAAGATTCACCTTCGTGTTCCCTAAGCATCAGTCAAAGGAGGCCTTTGTCCAAGCCACTCCCTCAGGTGTGTTCATTCATTCTGCCAACCACTGCTGAGCACCTACCTTGTCCAGGGCCTCCATGGGGCACTAAGAATACAGACAGGGATTAGGTGTAGACCTTGTCCTTAGGCAGCATGTGGATTTGTGGGAGATGCAGATTCATAAACAGATAATATGTAATTGTGTGAAATGGGTTTTTAGAGAAGTCTAGGGTTAGAGGGATTGGGGAGGGGACTGTGAGAGCCCTAACCCAGCCTGGGTTTGGTGGGGAAGGTTTTCTGGAGGAGAGAGCGTACAGTGAGGCCTCAAAGGATGAGAAAACTGGCCAGACAGGCAAAGGAACCTTATATGTTACATAGTACTGACCCCTTTAACCAGACCAATTCAAATGTTGCTTCTTCCAAGGATTCTTCCCAAATTGGCAAGACCTACACAGCCCTCCCTCCAGGGCTGGCTTCATGGGCATGCCCTGGAGGCATATGATGACCCTGCACTCGGTTTACTCCTTTGCTATTGTCTTGGAATTAGTAGTAATTTTTGAACAAGGGCCCCACATTTTCCTGTTTTCACCAGGCCCTCCAATTTTGCAGCTGGTCCTGTCTCCCTTAGGTCTTGTCACTTTTGACCTTGTATTACATTCATCCATCCAAATGCCGTATCTTTTCCCTGGTGAATACCTGCAATTCCAGGTGGGTCTTACTCATTTCTCTCTTCAGGGTCCAGCACAGAGGCAAGCACCCAAGAGACACCTGTAATGATGTTGGTGAGTGCAATAAGACCCTGCTGAAACCCAGCCATTTAATCAAAGCTAGGGTAGCATCCCATGGGAAGGGGTGTGGTCCAGCCTGCACATGCTCCAGCAATTCAGGGGGGAAGAGATGGCTCCAGCTGGAGACTGCAGGAAGTGGTCCCCAAAGGACCCTCCCCTGCTCTCCTCCTGTCAAAGGGCCCTGTCAACAGGGCAAAGCCCTTTCCATGTGTAGTTTCAATTCTTCTAGCTGTACAGGTCCCCTTCCCATCTCATTAGGCCCCTCCCCAGGCCTCTGGGTGTAGTGGCTAGAAGCTGGGAGGTAGGATGACAGCATCTTAATTTCCCTGCTAATTACAAGTGCTGGGAAGAGGGGTGCTAAATGCCAGATAATTACCCAGGAGGAGACACGCGCCAAACTCCTGACTGCTCCCAGCCCCAGGAATTTTGCTTTAATGGTTTTCTTTTCTTCTTCCTTTATTAAAAAACAAGATAAAAAGAGTTAAGACCCTGGCCTTCTCTCTCCTTAGGCTTAGGAGGTTAAAAAAAAAAAAAAGCGATCTTTTTCCTAAACGTTTTTCTACCCGCTCCTTATCAGGGACCTAGATTTAGATGCTAAGCACTGGGTTTGCCAAGAGAGTCTGAAGAGCAGCGACCTCATTTGTGCCTGAGCTAGGCTGAGGGTGTGGAATGGGGTTGGGGCTGGCGGGAAGGGGAGCCCCAGCCCTCTTGCTCTGCTCACAACCCTAGACATACAAGCACACACACACACACACACACACACACACACACACACACACACCCCTCCACTTTTGAGAATGGGAAACTGAGCTGCCTGTATTGTTTAGGATTGCAGGGCATGAGGAGTCAGGGAGGGGTCCCCTCTGTCGGCTCTCATTCCCAAGGGCAGTGGGCAGAGGAGGGGGTAATGTCACCCAGTTGCTTGGCCTCACTCCCACACCCTGATGCCTGCCAGCTTCAGGCACAGCTTGAAAGGCTCCCAACAGGAAGCTATTAAGTTGATGAGCATTCTTGTGGTCCTGGATTGATACAGCGACGCTCTGTTTTGTAAAGCTGTTGTAATTTCCATAATAACATTTTCCTCTTCTTAAATAAACTTGGACTCTAGCCCGAAGAATGTGGCTGGCTTTGCCTGGGGAATTCAGGACCTGAGACTATGGAAGGAACACCCCCCTGGTAAGGTGGGAAGGGGAGGGGAGAGTCAACTCCTCCAGCCCAGTGGCTGGGACTGCAACAGGCCAGTGGAGTCTAGGTCCAGCAACAGTCTCAGAGAGCTCCATAACTTTGCTCTGGGCCTGGCCAGGGCTCCTGGTATATTCCTTTTATAGCACAGGGAGGCAGCCTAGTACAGTGGTTAAGATTATAGACTCCAGGTTTTGGTTATAGGACCACTATGTATTACTTGTGTGATCTTAGGTAAGTTACTTAACCTCTCTGTGCCTCAGTTTCTTCACCTGAAAGGTACAGATAATAATACTATGTAACATACACTGTGAAGATTAAATGAGGTAATATATGTAAAGTAGCTCATGCAAAACATGTGCTTAACACATCTTTAAAATAAATGTTCAGAGATGACCATGTCTCAGATAATTTTACAATTCTAAGTATTCCAGGTTCCAGAGTCAGGAAATAATAAGGTCTTAGCATTTTTGAATCACTGAACTATGAAAGTCTTAAGATTATGGAGTATGGAATCAAATAATAACTTTCAAAGTGGACTCTTAGGCTATGAAACAGAATGATACTCACATCTTGAGGCCTTAAAGTTCAGACTAGCTGTCCAGGGTCTGCTCTAAAATCTCTGTGACTGACAGCCCATTACCTCCTAAGGCTGCCCCTAGGAAGTTGTTGAATATGGAACCCAGTTTTGCCTCCTTTTGTCAGCCCCTGTTGGTCCTAGTTCTCTCTGGCCACCAGAACACATCTGCTTCCTCCTCCCATGAGAAACAGGAGAGGTGGAGACAGTACCCAAAGCTTGCTCTTCTTTAAACTGTTTGCTCTCAACCAGGCTTTCCATCATGCCATTGCTGGGCTGCCTTGGCTTGGCCAAGCCCCATCTCCTACTGTCCCAGTGTCAATACCAGGTAAATATGCCTGTGGCAGGGCTTAGAGGGATTTCTGTCACCCTCCACATCTCTTAACCTGGTCCAGGACGAGGCTCTTCCTGGCAAGTTAGCTTCCCTGGAGCTCAACTCCTAGAGCCCATTTCAGCACATAGTTGTAGGAGTGAGCATGCGTGTATATACATGTGTGTGTGTGTGTGAGCCTATGTATGTGTGCCTTTGAGTAGAAGATTGGAAAGGGAGTTTTGAGGCTAAATCTCAGACTATCAAGACTACAGAGGGAAAAGTAAGGAAGTACAATGGCTGAAGTTCTCCCAGTGGAGACTGGCCCAGTCCTCACCATGAGGGTACCTGCTGAAGTGGTGAGATGGGCAGCAGGCTAGCAAGGCCTCTGTCTTATGTAGTCTCCAATGGGTCTGCAGAACATCTATAGTTTCCCATTGTTTCATAATTTCCCCATATTATTTCCTTTCAGAAGAAGGAAACAGGCTACAGATGGGACACCTGTTCACCCCTAATGCAAGTGTGACTGTGAGTTGAAGGCATTTCTCCCAAATGTAGCTTGCTAGGCATCTGGTGGGCGTTGGGAAGGATATATAAGGCTGTATGAGTGTGTCCTGCACAAAGGTGTCTGGTGACGGGCAAGTTAGGGCTGAAATCCAGCCAGAGCTCTGCTCATAAGACACACTCCTCTGGCCTGGGGTGACGTCCAACCAGAGGAAGGGGCACTTTTTTCTAAGGCACACACAGGTGTCCCAAGGTCTATCAGCAGACAAGAGGAGGTGGGTGGAGTGAGTGATAAAATAAGGGAAAATGCCAGCCCAGGAATATAGGAGCTGGGAAGGGTGACTTTTATCTGGCCTTTTCCTGAAGGCTTGTATGCTTCAGGCCTCCCCAGGAAGACAGAGCACAGGACTGTCTCAGACCCAGTGCCTTCGTGTAAGAGCTCTAGTCCAACACAGGAAACAGACACCCAACCAACCTTGAGGAAAAGCTGTGGGAGCTGGGGGTCAAGGGGTGATCTCCAGATGCTCCCCAGCTCCAGGTTGTGAAGGATCAACAGGAGGACATCAGGTAGGAGGGCTGGGGTGGGGTGGGAAGCCTAGGCAGCATGGTGACACTGGAGAGTAGAGAGTGATTCTCAGCTCCCACGCAGGGCTCAGGGTGAGGAAGGCCTTTAGTACCCATATGATACACTAGTAAGTACTGAATGCAGGTACATGGGTGCTGTGGGGGAACTGGAGAAAGGTGAAGCTAGGGAGGTGGGCAAGGCCTGGATCTGCAGGGTCCCCTGGGCTCTATGTGAACACGCTCAAATGTTTCTCTTATTGGTGATGGAGGGCGATTGAGTGACTGATGAGGTCTGTTGGAACAATCATTCTGGCAAAGGTGTGGAGATGGCTCAGAGGGTTGAGCTGGGAGCAGGGTGGCCTCAGCCACATGTGCTGCCATGGTTCTGAGCAGGGTGAGTAGGCCTGGGCAGAGTTTGGTGCAAAGCCCTCAGAAGGCTGAGGAAGGGAGGGCTGCATGGATGCAGAGGCACTGTGCATGTTCCCCAAGCCTGGCTGTCATGGGTGTGGGGCTCCTTCTCTACCAGCAGCAGTACTTCCTGGACGGACCCTGAGCCTGACAGTCAGAAGCAGTATCTGGTATCTCTCCCAGGTTGGACATGAGCTTGGAATTCAGGGACCACCTGAGTCAAATCAGCAGCTCTGACCCCAATTTCAGGCAGGGGGTGACGTCACACCTCTTGGGTTCTGTGGAGGAGGAGCTGGAGGTGATGGGGTGAACATAGAACAGAGAGCAGACAGTAGGGCAAGGCAGTGGGGGGCACTGGGGTCTGAAGAATAGGAAAGCCTGGGAGAAGAGGACGCTGTTTGAGCCCAGCTCTGCCAGGTGACTGTCCAGGTCACCACTCCCAGTCCTGCCCATTGGGAGAACTCATAGAACATCAACCCAAGGAAGGGGTACAAGAACCTCTGCAGCCCCTTCGTTTTTCTGATGGGGATGCTGATGCCCAGGGTTTTCTAGCCTGCTTTGAAGAGGCATGTTTAGAAAAGGAGAGACTCTGACACCCATAGAGGCCCGTGGGGTGAGGGTGTACTGCAAGTGACTAGGGGGTACGCAGTGCACGCAGGAGGCTAGGGCTAAAGCTGAATGATTGTTCTTTCCTCCGTATTTCCTGTGGCCTGGCATTCAGGACCCTTTCTGTTGAGTCCTCTCCTGTTTCTGTGTCTGCTTCTCTACCTTAAGCTCCTCTTCCCCGCACCCCCTGGATCCCAGCTCCTCGTTCTTCTCCAAGCAACTCCCTCCCTCTTCTGCCTCCACCTGCTGCACACCCTGTGTCCTCGCAGCATCCTTTCCCACCTGCCCTCAGCTCAGGTGCCTCTGTCCTGGCTGGCCTCCCTTGCCCCATTGCTGCCCTCTCTTCCTGCTTCAACTTCCAGCCTGAGCCAGGTCTTACCCTCTTCTTTTAGAAAACATCGTTTCACCTTGAATTGTCATTGTGTTTGAAGCCCAGCTCTGAAGAGTGATGTAAATTTGGGTGTGGTCCTTAACTCCTCATGACTCTATTTTCTCATTTCTAAAATAAGAATATGGGCCTCGTAGACAGGGTGTCCATCTGTCATGGCTTGCCTGAGACGTCCCAGTTTCCGCCTGTTGTCTCTGTGTAATTATTAATAGTGCACCCTTTTACTCCCAGAAGTGTCTCAGTTTGTATGATAAATTATATGTTCACTCTACTCCTAAAGCTCTTATGAAGATCAAATTAGATGACACCATGAGATAATCCATGTAAAGTTTCTCAGCAGAGTGCCTGGCATAGAGTAAGTGCTCATTAAATCTTTGCTTTTGTTATTTCTCTCTCCAGCAGACTGAGCTTGTTGAGGGAGGGACTATGTCTGATTCCATTACAATTACCAGATGAGAATGGCCAATTATGAGAGAATTCAGAGTACAATCAAGCCCAATAAATGCCACAGTGATGCTGAGGGTGACTTTGTCTCTCTTTCATGACTGAAAAGCATTACAGCAACTTTATTACCCACCTCCTCTTTGCACTGTGCTGTGGCCCAGGAGCACTGAGCAAGAGAGTCACACATCTTGTGTACCTACTTTGTGCAAAGCTTTCTTCTTTCTGTCACTGAGTCCTCACATTCAGCCAGAGAGGCAGGTCTGGTGCTAAGAACTTTATGGCCATTAAAGAGCTGTTCTTTTTAGGATTGTAAGAAATAGGACTGGGAGTGGTAAGAGGTGAACCTGGGGACTTTGCAGGGAGCACATGGCTCAGGGCTTGTGAACCACAAGAAAGGAGCATGTGCTGTTCTTCGAGGACAAAAGCCATGGAAGCGTCTTAATCCAGCAGTGACATGGCATAGTCAGATCTGTATTTCAGAAAGATCTTTGGGCCAAGTGTAGGGGTTCGTGCCTGTAATTCCATAATTTTGAGATGCCGAGGCAAGGGTGATTGCTTGAGACCCGTAGTTTTGAGACCAGCCTGGGTAACACAGTGAGACTCCGTCTCTACAAAAATTTTAAAAATCAGCCAGTGTGATGGTGTGTGCCTGTAGTCTCAGCTACTCAGAAGGCAGGGGTGGGAGGATCACTTGAGCCCAGGAATTTCAGGCTTCAGTGAGCTATGCTTGTGCCGCCACATCCCAGCCTGAGCAACACAGTGAGACCCCATCTCTGAAATAAAGAAAGAAAGATCTGTTGTGGGATGAACTGGAGAGGTGTGAGGCCAGATGGGAGACGACCATCGTAGTAATCTAAATGGGAGATAATAGGGGTGAGGCAAGTGAGCCAGAGAATTGTTTAAGATATTGGCTCTCATAGAGCTTAGCACCGTGCCTGGCACACATGTTATTAATATTGATTAATAATATTCATTATGAAAACAATAGTAAGAAGAATACTTATGCCTATTTATTGTCTTATAACATGTGGTATAAAGTACTTTATCCACACTATTTTGTTTAATCCTTGTAACTATCCTATCAGGTAGGTGCTTTACTATCCCTGTTTTACAAATGAGGAAACTGAGGCCCAGATAAGTTAGGTGCTATGCCAAAGGATTCACACACAACTGGAGAGAAAGAAAGGCACAATTGTCCAACTCAGAGCTTATGCTCTAATTAAGTCACCACACCAGCCTTCTTGGAGGTATTTCTTGGGTAGTCCTGGACACTGAGGAGAGACCCAGCAGGAGAAGCCTGTGTCAGGCTGGCTTTGGAGGAGAGAAGGAAGGGGTAAGTTTATTGTGTAATGGGGTCTCTGAGTGAGAAGAGCTCCTGTGGAATTTCCAGGGCAGTTTCTGTACCTGGAACTTTCCTCCCACTGATACAAGCCAAGGCAGATCTAGGGGAGGGAGAAACAGGCAGGGAAGGGATCCGGCAACCTCTCCCCACCCCAACAGGTGTTAGTTCCTTGGTGCTTCTAGGATCATCTCTCTTCCGGTACCAGCTCCTTGCACAGGAGCCATCTTGTTTCCTCCAGAGACCACCATCTCTCTCCTAATTGGTGGAAAATTGGTTGCTAACTGTCAGGAAATTGCCGATTTTCCATCCATTACTGGGAGGACCAGGGCTGTGTAGCTGTGGGGGACTCTGGGTGGGAAGCAGACGTTGATTAGGCCTTGCAGTTAATGATTAGGTTCGTGGACCTCCTCAGGCAGTCCTCCCAGGCTGCTTATTAACTCCCTGTGAAGACCCATTGGGCAGGAGATATTGGTTAAATGGAACGCAGAGCCACAAAAGAGTTACTATTCATTAGGCCTCGGTTGTGGGGAGAGGGGAGACCGGGGAACAAACTGTGGCCTCAATCCAGGAATGTTAAACAGCCCCATAAGCTGGCAGAGAACTTTATAATTGCTGCTATTAAAATATATGTATTTATATAGGTGATTTGTTGGAGGAAAGAATTTCAGCATTCGGGTGAGATCCCTGCTATGATTTTACTGAGGATTAAGTTGTTAGGGACTAGATATTAATTAAGGCTGAGGGCCCCAATCCTTTCCTAATTAGCTCATGGAGTGCAATTTGCCTGCAAATGCTACTGTTACAATCACCTTGAATTTGTCTGGAGCTCTCCTCTAGCTGCATCGGGTGGGCTTTACCCCATTACGTGAGCAGAAGGGAGGGGAGGGGTCAGGAGTCCTGGGCTCCACTCCCAGTCCCTGCTCCTGACTCACGAGGACAGGGTCTTTTTCTGGCTTGTCGCCTACAATGAAGAAGTACTTAAGGGAAGGAATGGGATATGTCTGAGTAGCCCTTCTCAGCCGGAACACTCTGAGACCCATGGTGTTGGTGAACAGCCAACAGAGGACTGAGGATGAAAATACCTTAATGCCCATGCTCTTCTGTGTTCTCCACAACCTGAGATATCTAAAGGACTTGCCTAAGGGAAGTCAGAGAGTTCTTCTATGAAGCTTTAACTTCAATTGTCCACAGGGCTCCTTTCTGAACAGCAGGAAATGAGGGCTTTTGTCAGTTTCTGTGACAGGTAGAACTGTGCACCCGGCAGTTCTCACCTGCTGGCAAACCCCAGGTGGGCTACTCTGTCCTCTGACCAGTCCATCCCTATTTCCTGAAAACCATGTGGCCATCAATATTGGTTCATGCTCTACCTGCTCTAGAAATTCTTCTCTTCTGCTCACCACCTTTTCTGCCTAGCAAATTCCTACCCATCCGTTAGCACCTGATTCAAATGTCCCTTCTTTATTAATCCTTTCCAGATTGTCCCAGACAAGGCTAGTTAGGCCCCACCCTAACTCTGCTTTTCATGAATCCTCTGTTTAAGCCTTTAGCTAACTTTGCTCTGCAAGACAACTGTTAATGCCTTGGTCTCACCTATCAGACAATGAACTTCTTGAAGGCAGGGGCCTGACAGTGTCTAATTCAACTTGAAATCTGCACAACCCAGAGCAGAGTAGGTGTCAACATTGGTTGAGCTTAGTTTATGTTTGGCTTGTACAGTGTCTTCAGGAAAGGGCTCCTGGTGCTTTGCCCCTGGTATGAAGAGGAAAACAGACTTTGAGAAAAGGTGGTGCCCTGGTCCTTGGGTGTTCTCTGGGGTTGTGAGGTCTGGATGCTGTTCTCAGCCCTGGCATAGGTGCTTAAGAGGGGGTCTAATATCCCCACCTTAGCCTGGGCTTCTGAGCCTGGGGAAGGGGCGGGCTGAGAAGTCAAAGCCTGTATCTTTCTCTCTTTCTTTCTGAGATCCCTAACACAGACCTGGGCATACAAATGGGGTTTGGGAGGAGGAAATGAGGCTACATTGCACTGTATCACTTGGCCATGATGCAACCCACAAAAAAGACTGAGAACAGTTGTTCAAACACAGGCCTATAGGCCAGTGAGCTTGCCTGCAGCTCCCTGGGCTGGAGACTGGGGATCAAAAGCAAGGGAGGTGCTGCTGACTGCGAATATAAACAGGTTCAAGAAGGGCTTAAAGAAATTCCTAGATGACAGATCCCTAGCAGGTAACAGGTCATTAATAACCATGAAAGATGAGGATGGTAATAATAATAATAATAATTAATAATAATACCTTCAAGGGAGCTTTTATACTTTTAAAAGCCTTTTTCCTGCCAGTATCTCATTAGATACTCACCACTGCTTTGGGGAGGGTATAGATGCGCAGAAAGGTGAAGGGACTTGCCTGAGGCCACACAGCTTGTTCAGGTTGTTCAGGGCAGAGCTGGCACTAGATTCAAGGGGCGTTCCTGACTCCTTCCCCAGGATTTTCTTTGAGGGTGGGGTACACTATTGAAAGGAGATATTGGGTGTGTCCTGAGCCTAGAGCCTCATTCCTGTCCTCCTCTTCCCATTTCAGTGGCCTCAGTCCTGCATCATCATATGGCTCCCGTAAACTCTTCATTCTAAGGTGTGCACAGTGAACAGCAGAAATCAGCATCCTAGCCCTGTCACTGATTTGCCATGTGACACTGAGCAACAGTCTTCTGCTGTCTTCAGTTTTCCCATTTGTGCAAGGTGATGGTTGGATATTCTGGGAAGTTAACCTTTCAGATCCACTGATTCCTCTTTGTAAAGTGGGATGGTGGAAGTACCTGTTATGAGACGTAATTGACACATGCATGTAACCAGCTTAGCAACGTGCCTGGCACAGAGTGAGCACTCAACATATATAAGTTTTGGGCAATGTCTAAGAGAATAAACCCCAAGGTGAGACACTCCAGGTTGTTGCAGAACAGGCTGGGGAGACAACTGTGTTGTCTTTGAGTGGTTGGTCTGCTATTCCCCTGCTCAAGGGTTTTCAAGTTTCCTCTTTGCAGTGGTCCCTTAAACTTTTTTTTAGTGATCTGTATTATCTTACTAGAATCTGGAAGGGGCTATTCTGTAAGTGGAATGAGGCTTTGGAAGTTTTGTGAGTTCACCAGATGCATCCCATCTTAACTGTGTGAGAACATTTGTTCTGAAGCTAGTTTATCTTATTCTATCCTCTCATTGTCCTGTAATTTGCTCTTGAGAGGAGCACTTGTTCTAAATGACAATCAAGGTCCCCCTTGGAGAGTGAAAGGGGCCAGTGCTGCCACCTACAGACAGAAAGGTGATTAGATTTATTTCGTAAAGAGCAGCAGAAAAAGTGAGGGGAGCTTTCGTCGTCAGCCCCAAAAGTCTCCCTCACCTAATTATCCTCCTATTAAAAAATCTATCATCATTTGCCACTTTTATCTTCAGACATCGCACCTTAACAGAAATCGCTGATTGCAAACCAGGATGCATATAGTGCCATTTCCATTGGCGGTGGGGGTGGGGGTGGGGCGGGCACCATTGGAGCCCTGAAATCACCATGGTACCTCGTATAAGATATGAGATGGTTCTGTATCCATTTATTGATTGGTTCAGTACATATTGTATCATGTCTTTGGTACTGGATCAAAATTGTGAAGGTCCTATATCTTTGCAGAATTTGCAAAACTTTGGCTTAACAGATTCCATTGCGATAGGATAATGTAAATGTAAGTACCAGGAATTGACCAAATGGGGAATTCTTACTCTTGAGATTTAATGAGCTCACAGAGTTTCCTCCAGAGTTTTCTTAGGCCAGTGTGCAGATGCAATCTGTCCAGTGTGGAGAGCCAGAAAGAGAGATCTGATCTCTGCAATTCGGGCTCATGGTGAATTTAAGATTTACTGCCAACTCTCCTTGGCTGCAGAGATTGTGAACAGGAAGTGAAACTTGCACCAGACAGCCTGGGGGTGCAGAGCTAGTATAGACTGAGGAAGGCAAACATGTATAGATCATTCGCAGGGCAACCCATGCTAGAGCATCACTACAAATCCACTTATCAAATGTTTTCTCCATTCGTCAAAGGAAAACACAGGAGCTCAGAGTGGGGAACTGCCCTGTGCAAGGCCTCCAGCAGAGGGAGAATGGAGTCAGGACCAGAATCCAGGCCTTTTGACTCCTCACCACAGGCTTTCCAGGGAGACTGGCCTCCTAACTCTCCATTCCCTGTAGACAGCCTGACCTTGCAGGTCCTTCTTTACTTCCGAGTTTATAGCTAGTTCCCTTGAAGACCCACCTGAAGTAGCAGTCGTGGATACAGACACAGGACAAAGGTTCAGGAGCCCCCAGAGTTCTCTCAAACATTGTCTCTACTCAGATGCTCCTGATGCCTCCTGTTCACAGTAGGTGACCTCCTGGAATAGGACCTGGCTCCCTACCCAAAGCTCCCTTTCCCTGAGGGCTATGGAGATGAAGCTTAATCTTTAATGAACTGGTTTTCAGTTTAACTGTCCCTTGGCAATGATTAATACCCAGTGACCTAGTCTGACATCTAGTGAACCTGACCAGGCCTGACCCAGGAGAGTGTTGGTGGCCTCCAGGTCCAGGTGTGGGCTCCTATGCAGGTGGATGAGGCTTGACAAGTGCTGGAATGGCCTCCTACCTAAGAATATCTTCTCTGTCCTGTGCCTGAAATTCTGTTATTTAGATGGTCATTCCTCAGAAGTAGGGTATCACAAATGTCCCTGGCAAGGGGAGCTAGTAACATAAATTGTATTTCTAATAGTTCCTTGAGCTGTCGTTTGACAGTTCTGGTGTCCAGCAGCTCAGAAGAATTACAGGATTCATGACTTTTAATCCCAGGTTAGCAAGCTGATGAAATATCACTGGATCTGCAGTGAAATTAGACTGTAAGCTTCTTGTGGGCAAAGACAAGGGTCCAGAGAAGTATGGGGAGAGAACACAGATTTGGAGCTGGAAAGGCCTTGTTGCAAAGTCCAGCTCTGAGAGTCACTAGCTGTGAGGACTTGGGCAAGCCTTCCTGAGCCTCAGTTTATGTGTCTACCAAATGGAGAAAATAATACCTCTCTCTAGACTCTGAGAATGAAATAAGAAAGTATATGTTAAGTGTCTGGTTATTACAAAGGCACAGACTTAAGCCAGGCACAGATGCTGTTCCTTCCTTCATTTTCTCTCCTCTTAAATTTGACTTAGCTGACCCTTTGTAGTGAGGAAGAGAAGATCCCTGGTTCATCTGGGGAGAAGAATTTTTCTTATGTGCTTTGGGATTTTTACAAGGATGGCCACTCCCTGTGAGACTGGACAGTTAGCCAGATATCAAGGCTCCATGCTATCCTACCTGTTGAAGCATCTGGAACCATCGAGCAGGGCTGCGTCTGTCGCCCTCAGTATCTCCTTGCCTCTTCTGATGATTATAAACATTGCAAACTGAGAAACTGCATTGGTCGGAGTCTGTCACAGTCTCCTGTCTCTGTTTTGTGTCTTGATACCAGCCTGCATCAACCATGAGTCTGGCAGCATCTCCCTCTCTCTGCTGCCTGATGGATGCTCTCACACATTGGCACCTCTGGCACGGTGTGGAGATGTGGCATTTCAGTTCCCGGCAGAGGCCACTGCAGCGTTTGTATCTTTCATCTTGAGAGGCGTGGCCAGGAGGGACACCAAATGGAAAGGTTCTATTCTTCCCTCTATGCTTCAGTGCCAGGTGGCACTGTCCCTGACTGCCTGAACATGCCATCCTTTTTCATGTTCCTGTGTCTTCCTCTTCCTCTTCCCTCTGCCTGGAATGCCTTTCCTAGAAGCTCTGTCTGGAGAACAGCTCATCATTCAGCTCAGGGACATCTGATGGGAAAGGACAAGGGTTGGATGGGAGACGTGTGTGGGGAAAGAACACAGATTTGGAGCTGGAAAGACTTCAGTGCAAAGTCTGGCTCCAATAGTCACTACTTTCCACTGCTCTGTGTGTATCTATTTACCTGCCCATCCCTCTTACAGTCTGAAGGCTCCATGAGGAGTCCCCAAGTCTTGGTCTGGAGCTCAGTGCCCAGGACTATGTTACTGGGACCACTGAGATGAAGTCATGATGAAGAAAGGAAAGTAGCTTCTGTGACCTCTCTCATGAAGACAGATCGGGAGCCAGGGTTGGAGGTCAGGCAGGCTGAAGCAGGGGACCACAAAGCCCCCAGCGGAAGCCACGGCCCCTTCTCTGTTTTGATTTTACTTTTGAGGGCTTTTCACTTCAGAAGTTAATCTAATTAATGCCAACAATGTCATTTAGGCAAGCCAGCAATTTCCTTTTGCCCTTTATTTAACAAGCCCTCACCCCACCCCAATCTCTATCATAAAGGCATGCAGGTGGGTAATTACAGAGGTGTAAAGTGAGGGTGCTGGGCCAGGGCCAGCTGAGCATTCTGGAACATCTGCTGGGGAAGGTCCTGGGAAACTCCACAGCTCTGCTATTCAGTTTCAGGTAGGGACAAGGGGTCTTAGAGAGGATGAGGCACTTATACAAGGCTACATAGCAAGTAGCAGGCAGAACCAGGACAGGATCCAGGTCCTTTACCCTTAGCTGAGGTCCTTTCCACTAAGGGTAGGACTTTACCCTAAGCTGGTCCTTAGTGCCAGCACTGTCACCTTACATGTGTCCTCAGGAACATCCCGCAGATGTGCCTGCTGTCTGTCCATCAGTCCGTCCATCCGTCAGCCTGTCTCTCCATCCATCCATCCATCCATCCCTCCATCCACTCTTCCACTCATCCATCCATCCATCCACCCATGTATTCTATAGATACTTACTGAGGGCCTACGACGTGCTAGGCATGGTGAATATACTAATGATCAAGACTGCCACAGCTCTGTCCTCACAGAGGTGATGATCTCAGGTCACAGTCTCACACTCAACCTGATGAAGGCACAATGTGTGTACCGAAGATTTTAATAGAGAGTGGCAGCTGCTATGTCAGATGTAAGCATTATGTCTCTGTGGGAACACACACAACTTCTCATAGGCGAGAATATGGCAGTGTCATGAGTCTTGAAGGACAAATAATAGTTTGCAAAAGGTGGTGTGTGAGGGCAGGGAAAGTTTTTTAAAGAATCTGAGAGGATATTTATCCAAATGTTAACAGAGCTCATCCCTGGGGACTGGAATTTGCAGGGAAGTGGCTGGGAGGAGGTGTAGGACAAATTTTCCTTTCTATTTTTTACCTTTGGTACTGTTTGAATTAGAGTGTGTATATTAGCACTTTAATAAAAAGATTTCTATTTCGAAAATAATAGTATAGGGTATTTAGAGAATAAAAAATGTGACAAGTACAGAGTGCTGGAGGGGAAAGGAGAATATGGGGTCAGTTGGGCTTTATCTAAGAAGACCCTGAAATGCTGGGCTGAGGAGTTTAGTCTTTAACCGTAGGGTCCCATGGCTGTGAGGGTAGAGGCCACATCCACAAAGCCTAGATATGTCTGCACAGAGTAGATGCTCAATTAATCTATACCTGCTGTTGACTGAAAGAGGAAGGGCACAATGTGGAGTCATCTAAGGTCAAAGAAGAGGAATGTAAAGGTGTGGTGCTTTGCCGCCATGTGTTGGTGGCAGTGGGGAACCCACCATGGGAAAATGTGAATCTGCAGAGGTGGGAAGAGTGGTATGGAGAATTCTATAATGTGAAGAGAGAAAAGAACACTGTGGCTTCTTCTTAGATCAGAGGAGTGTGGAATAAGTCAGATCCAGGGACCTTGGCATCAGTTGGCAACCATAGGACATACTTTTTTATAATAAGGAAATTCCCCACACAGAGGCTTTTCCAGACTAGATAAAAGATTTTGGTGTCCTTTATGGCTAAAACCTGATCAAAGCAGGCTACTACCATCTTTTGCCTCCCAGATAGTGTCTTCTTCATTTCCCCAAAGACGTCTTCAACACAGCAGAGGAGGAGACATCCTAAAAAGCAGTTCTGACCCTGCTGCCTTCTTGCTTGAATCCTTCAGGGTAAATTCAGTCCCCTTGCCCCAGCTTAGGAGGCTTCAGTGTCCTGTTCCTTGCATATTTCTCCAGCCTCATCTCTCATGCTTTCTTACTCAAACCCTACTCTGCCGCCAAAAGTGTGCTATACTATTAAATGTATTTACTATTAAATATGCCAAATATACTTACCTCACTATTTGCATACCTATCTCTCCTCTGCCACACCACCCATCTCCCCCTCCTCCCTGATTATAAGCTTCTTGATGCCAGAGACTATTTTTTGCTACTCCCAGCACTTTGCACAGCAGCTGGAGCATACTGGGTGTTCAGTATTTGTTGAAACAGTGTGTGAACAAATAAAAGGGCCCTTCTGCAATGGTTTCTCTTGTGAAATAAAATATCTTGTCACACTTCTACCTTCTCTTTCCTCAAGATACCAAGAGGGTCTAACATCCCTGAAAGAGACAGCCTCTTGCCCTGGAAAGATGCCAGAGAGGGAAGCAGGAGACCTGAGTTCCGATCTGGATCCCTCTGCCGTTGGGCAATCCCCTGCCCTCCTCTGGACCAGTTTCTCCATATCTACAGTGAGGATAATAATCCTAGTGCTATTTCCCCATAGAAATGTTGTGAAGCTTAAAGGTGAGACCAAAATCACTCATTGGACAAACTCCAGGCAGAGCGGGAGTGTTGGCTGGGTAGATGTGGTTGTCTGCCAAGTGGCCGTACTGAGGCTTTGGCGGCTCTACTCCCGCCACCAGTGGGGTCTTTCTCAGAGACTTGCTCCCTCTTCTTCCAGCTCACTCATACTGTAGGGCTCAGAGAATGTTAATTATTAGGCCCCAGCCCACCTGGAGGGCTTAAGATGAAAGCAAGCTCAGAGTGTAAAGTCTAATCGATGCCCCACACTTGGCGTCAGGGCCTCGGCTCAGTCTGCCTGGAGATGGATCATTAATCTGGACACTCTGACCTGGAACACTGGGCCCAGGAAGTCCTGAAACATTCCTGACCACCCACGGCTAAGTCTGTCAGCCCCATGAGGCAGCCAGTCCTGCCACTGACTTGTAGAATTTTACCATCCCAAAGTTAGATCAGACTCAAAGAGCTGCTGGTCTAGACTCCAGCCCAGGGCAGAAGTGCAGGCTCTGTTGGTACACTCGCTACTGTGCAAGAGCTCATTGTCTGGAGATGTGTCCTTGAGGAGTGGTGCTGGACTTAGAGTGGATGGATGCATGTGACTTGAAGCCCTGCCTTCCCCTTTTGTAAAAGTGGGATGAGGTTATTGACCTCACAAGACCAATGTTAGAAATAAATTCATTTTCTTGAAAGTGTTTTATTTCAAAATTTACAAGAATGATATTCACATGTGAGTTGCTATTATCATTCTTGACATTATAAGCTCCTATCCCTGGGATATATTAATTTCTTCATCCCCAGAGTCATCTTCTACAAGGTGTCGCTTCTCTGGTTGAACACTTTATGATTCCTGGGGTGTTAAATTTAACGTAAGGACTCCCTTGCCTTGCACCCAAAGTCCTTCTCTTCCTCATCAACTGAATCTCTTGCTTCTCCCCACCCATCAAATGCCCCCTGAGACACAGCAAACTGATCTTTTATATCTGTTAGCTTGGTGCATTGGAGCTCCCGTCCCCTTTTCTCTGAGAGAAACTTGCTTCAAATGTTCTGTCTTCTGAAAAGCCTTTCCAGTTCCGTATCAAAAACCTCTGGTGAAGTTATTTGTTGCTTCCCCTGGCTTCTCATGACATGTTGTAGCTCTTACTACTATGGTACCAGAGTATAGTATTTAGGTTTTAGCTATTTTTCTTCTTGAAAGAATAAATAATATTAAAATACAACCTTCCTGGGAGACTGGCATTTTAATTATGGTCATTGGTTCCTTGACATGATTTTTTTAAACAGCGGAGTACCTGGGCTCTGGAAAAAATAAGTCTAGAATCTAAGAGATCTGGGTATGAATCTATACTCAATCACTTCAAAGCCGTGTGACCTTGGATGTCATTTTATCTCTCTCAGTCTGTTTCCTTGTTTGAACAAAGAGGAATTTAACAAAGCCTACTTCTTAGGGTTCTTGTGAGGATTATAAGAGGTATCTACACTGAATAGTAGAATGTCTCGTCCTGAGGCTCAGGACTATCCGTCATGCTATCTGGGTCTCAGCTCTGCCTCTCTGGCTCTCTGTAAGATAACATGATCCGAGTATCTCTGCAAGATAACATTTCTCAAGCTGTGATCCTTGGTCACAGAGCTCTATCATACAGGGCATGGCCTTCTGGGGAGGCCATTCCTGGCCTGCATCACACAGCTTCATTCTTACTGATTTCTTAGGTGGTTTCTAAAGGCCGTTTGCCTCTGCTCTCTCATGATGCCATAATTTTGTGAGTGACGCAGGTAACTAGAAAGAATTGTGATGAGGGGACAAGGAATGAGAGACTGGCCTGGTCATGTCCTAAGCCATGGTTTGAGGATCCCAGGTACCTGGGGAGGTAGAGAGAACAGAGCTTTGTCTGTCTTTGTGTATTGCCTTACTCATGCCTTGCACGGTGTCTAGCAAATAATAGGCATTAAGTGCTCAATGGAGACAAGGAGAGTCGACAGGAATAGTTCTTCAGACTAGATAAACTGAGATGATGCCCAAGCCCAACCAGGCCTGTCCTGATGACTGTCTTGGGGAAAGACCCATTGAATTCATTCACTCAGCCTAGAAGACTCAAATTCCAACCTCAGTGGCCACTATAGCAGATCACGTTTTCACATTGGGAAACAGAGACTTCCTAGAGAGGTGCAGGTCTGAGGAGAGAGAAGGGCCAGAAGAGTTTCCTGCTCAGGGAAACTGAGGTAGGCAGCAGGTCCTGAGATGACACTGAGCATCTCAGAGGGGGCATCAGGAGCATCTGAGTAGAGACAATGATTGAGAGAACTCTGGGGGCTCCTGAACTTTTGTCCTGTGTCTGTATCCACGACTGCTACTTCAGGTGGGTCTTCAAGGGAACTAGTCATAAACTTTGAAGTGGAGAAGGACCTGCAAGATCAGGTTGTCTACAAGGAATGGAGAGTTGGGAGGCCAGAACTCCTCCCAGAAAGGAGCCCAGGATGATCATTGATGAGGACAGAATTCCAGAGCCGAGGAGGGCAGCAGGCAGAGATCCTGGGGTTTACAAGAAAGAAGAAACATGAAGAGCATTGGGGAATAAAATGAGCCTTGTGGGCCACCTTCATCACTGACATTGTAAGCTCATAGAGAACAGGACCAGGGCTCCCTGTGGTTTAGAGGACAAAACCTGGGGACACTCCGCCACCAGCGTGGGCTCTGCATTGTGCTTTGCAATTAGTGGATGCATGAGAAACACTCCTTGAACACAATTTCCTCTCTTCCATTTTACCTCTTTATTTTAAGCTCAGATCTTCCTCCTCCAGATGGAGTTGTCCCATCTGGTTACAGAAACTGGAAGAGTGAATAGAGAAATCCTACGATGTTGGAATTGTAAGAATGTTCCACAATGCCAAGAAAAATAGGTCTGTGATGAACCAATGGCATCATGATGGCAGATCTGGAAAATACATTTGACTCTGTCTGAGTCACAATCTCATAGGATCACAGAGACCTTGAGTTCATCCAGTCTACTAGATGGAGGAGCTGAGGCCCTGGGAGGGGCAGAACTATTTGGTAGCAGAGACAGGTCTGGAACCAAGGACTGGCTGCTCACCCTGCTCTGATCAGATGCCAGGCCTCGGCTGTCGGGCTCTTCTAAGAGCTGTCTGACATGTGTAGCTTTACCTTATCAGAAGGAAGGAAAGATGACAGGGGGCAGCCATTCCTGGCCAAGCATCCATCAAGACCCACATAAATATTTTCCCAGTGTCTGTATGGCCGGCATCTAGTTGGCTAGGTTCCAGGTGACAGTAAATAATTCGGATGACTGGTTGCTTCCTGGCCACTTTCTTGGGTGTGTTTTCTGACAACTATGTTTTCTTGGAATGAACATTGATGAGACCTTGATGAGGGCAGTATGCCAAGCCCTTCCTGGACTTTCTGATGGCATTTCTGGTCAGGAAAAAAATACCCATGGGGACTTGGTGTCAGCGTGCTTGGGGTAGAAGATTACTTTCACTCAGTCTGAAAGGCCTTTCAAGTGGGGCCAGGAATTAGTTTCAGGAATTAGGGTGGGGTGAGGTTAGAGACTCCGGGACCAAAAAGTCAGAAGAAATAAACTCAACTGAGGTAAAATGGGTAAGTTTGACCAAAGGCATGTTGGGGTCTTGGCAGAGAAGTTGGTAGGGGAAGACAAAGGTAGTATTGGAGCTGGCATAGCCTCAGGCTATCAGAGTGACCAGTTTTAGAGATCAAAGTTCAGGAGGCGGTGTGGTATTTAGGCCCCATCCATTCTGATGCCTCATCCAGGGCCTCTGACTAGGGCTGGCAGTGGGTATCTCAGGGACATACATGGCAGTCTTGGAAGACAGGTTCTCCACATCCTGTCTGGTTTATAGTAGGATGTCAGTCAGCAATTTGAGGAAACGGGAATGGAGTAGAAAGCAGGAAACATCTGAAAGAGTGGCAGGGCTGGAGAGTCTCAGTGCAGTTGAACCTGAAACAGGCCTTAGGAAAATCAGACAAATTCTAGATCTCAGCCTCCAGTGGGAGGTGCTCATTATCCTCTCTGCATTAGACAGGGTGGGCTCAGGATCTGAGGAAGTGGGTCTGAGTGTGCGGCGTGAAAGCCTTTAGTGCCTATACTTGCTCAGGGTGAGGGAACCAGGCTGGCACTGATGCAAAGACCAAGGCTTCTGTCACTAAAGGAAAAGCATACTGTGTCTGTGAGTGGATGAGGACGTAGAATCCTAGATGGAGGGAGCTGGAAGGACCCATACCCACAAGGTCTTGCCTGAGCCTCACAATGAAATTATTGGGACCCTGTGTCCCGTATGTCTTGATTTCCAGCCTCCAACCCCGTATGGTTGCTCTTGGGACCCAGTAGAGATCACAGTTCCTCTACCTCTGAGAAAGGCAGGCAATGGGATTTAGGAGGCCCAATCTGACTTCCTGTATGTGGTTTTTGATGATTAGGAATAGGACTCTTTAATCTGCAGCATGGATTATCACCCAGGCATTTGATAAAACTGTTTTGAATCAGCCCATAATCTAAGACTATACATTCTCTAGGGATGGGAATTCCTAAATTCACTTCGTCCTAAACTACTGCACGCACATTTGTCCTGATTTTGAAAGGAAATGCAGAATCGTTGAGAACGATGGGCATTGGAATCAGATGACTTGGGTTCAGGTACAGGTTGAATCAACTGTGTACTCTTGGTCATACCCCTGAATCTCATTTTCTTCACTGGACAAATGGAGAAAGGGTCATTGGAAGGCTGACATGAAGTAATATGCCTAAAGTGCCAAGTACAGTTCCTGGCACGAAGTAGATGCTTAATAAGTGATTGCTGACTTATTCAATATTTTGTTAAGCAAATAAGACCTGGGTTCTTACTGTAGATCCACCAAAATCAGACTATGTGTCTTCGGGCAGCTGCCTCTCACTCTGAGCCACAATTGTCTTCAGTGACATGAGGAAAATAATGGCCACCTCACAAGGCTATTGAGAAGTTTTAATGAGATGCTTGTAAAATCTCCCAGGCTCCTCCCGGTTTTCAGGTTTAGGGGAAACTGCCTTATTGTGTAAACGATTGCAATGTATGAGCTCACTTTCCACATCCTAATGGATATAAAAGCCTCTGATTCTAGGCTCAAAGCATTCCCCTGTCCATCTCATCCTTTATTCCGCCCTCCCTAATTCAGGTGTCATACCCTCTCACCTGGACGGCTCCACCTGCTCTCTCACAATCTCTCTCCTGCAGTGTCTCTTGCTCCAACTGATTTTCTCCATAGCAGAAGGGCACCTAGAAGGCAGAAGCCTGACCACTGTGCCCTCCTGCTCAAATCTTCCTGGCGTGGCATTCAGGGTTTTCCATATTCGAGCCAGGCAAACCTTTCCATTTCGTCTCCCAGATTCTTCCTTGCAGATGCACAGTTTACATTCGCATTTACACACATCCCCATTAGGAAAAGATGCCTGGGCTCAAAAGCTGTGGGTGTACATTCTGGCCCTTGTTTGGCCATTGGGTCACCTTATACACACTGTTTCCTTTCTCTGGTTCCTTATCTGGAATGTTAAGGATTGAACTAGATGATATCTCAGAGTCTGCTATGGTTTGAATGTTTGTGTTCCCTCCAAAATCCATGTTGAAACAGAATCCCCGATGTAAGAGGTGTGGCCTATGGGAGGCGATTAAGTCATGAGGGTTCTACTTTTGTGAATGGGATTTTCCCCCTTATGAAAGAGCTCAGGTTAAAGGGAGCACTGTCTTGCCTTCTGCCTTCCACCATGTGAAGATGCAGTGTTCCTTCCCTCTGGAAGACACAGCAACAAGGCATCATCTCAGAGGCAGAGAGCAACCCTTGCCAGAGACCAATGGCAGTGCTTTGATCTAGGACTTCCCAGACTCCAGAACTATATGATAAATAAATTTCTGTTCTCTGATACTTTGCTATAGCAGCACAAATGAACTAAGACCGGGTCTTTCAGCTCTAAGGTATTTTAACAAAGTTTGATGCCCTATAGAGTGACCAGGAATTGTTTCTCTTTTTTTCTCTCACCACACATAGGTACAAATACACGGATTCTCAAACACTCACATGCAAATTATTACACAAGTACATACTTCCTAATACATAAGGACATGTGTTTTCACACATATATTCTCACATATGCACTTAATACTCCATACACTTAAGAACTCATGTTTTCTTGTAAACACTGTTATAAACACTCTTACATACATGCAAATGCTAGTCTGTCTTGTTCTTCACTGAATCTCCAGCATCTAGAGAGCAGAGTAAATCCTCAAAACTCATTCATGGAATGAATGAATGAATGACCCTCCCTGCCCACCATATTGACACAGGCATTCACACACACCACTTTTGTGTATACAAGCAATAAGATGTGCACACTCAAAGGTGTGAATGTATGCTGACACACATTAAATGTGCCCAGCACAATCACTCCCACCCACAGACTCACATTTTATATCTCCTTCTAGGAGCTGAGCTAAGGGAGACCCTTTTCTCAGTCATGCTGAAAGTTTCCTTGTTGTCAAGCTTGACTCCAGGAACATCCAAGGACCTCGCTTCAGATGTCAGAGATAACACCACAGACTTCTATTTGGACAGTGCTTTGTAAAAGTCAAATCACTTTATCAGATGATATCCCACTTGATCCTCTTAGCAGACCTGAGGGAGGCCTTTGAGCTGGGGTTATCCTTTCCATGTTACAGACAGGGTAACAGAGACCTGGAGAGATTAGGTCATTTGTCCAAGGTCAGAAAGCCAGCTAGTAAGTGAATCACCCAACCAGAACCCACCCCGCCTGTTCCCCACCCCCACTTCCCCCATCTAGGGCTCTCCCAGTGACTGGTTTAAGAGGATTATTTATTCTTCAGTTGTTTTCAGCCCCTAATTTCTTTCTTTCTTTATCCTTTTTTTATCCCCTGTTTCCGCCTGCAAAGAGTAGAGTTTCAGTAGGGAGTAAGGGAGGCCAAGTTCACCATCAGAAGAAAAATCTAAAAGTAACTTTTCCTTGTAAACCTCAGCCAAAATTCCTGCCAAATAAAATGAGAACTTACCACACTCGCACGCGCCCACCTTCACAAAGAACCAACTCAACTTGCAAAAGGAACAAAGTTAATAAAGTTAATATCTACTTTAGAGAACAGAGTAAGGCCCTTCTGGCCATGTAATTTGCCAACTAATTAAAAGTTATTCAGCTTTATAATTTTAAAAATTTGCATCACGTTTAGTTGCTTGGAAGGAATTGGTAATGTGCAAACCTATTCTGGTCATTTTGGCTTTGGGTGAGCATGTGGGCCAATCTGCATTGTTTCTTTTCCACAAAGATGACACTGTGGGAAAGCTGGGGGCTCCCTTTGGGGCTTTGAGGACCCACGTATAGCCTTGCTGGCACCACTCTTTCCTGGCTCCAGCAGCTCTCAGGAGAGATGGTAAGTCAGTGTAACAAGATCACTGGCTTTGGAGTCAGGCTGACTGGTTTGAATCCCAGCTTTACCCTTAATGACCATATGACCATGGACAAGTCATTTAACCTCATGGACTTCAATTTCCTCATCTGTGAAAAACCTGCTGATACCACTACCTTGCAAGGTTGTTATTAGAATTAGGGCTAGCTTATATAAGAAACCTGGCACATAGTAGATGCTCAATAAATGGTAGATACCATCAGATTGGTCAACCCAGCACTTGATTCTACCCTGTCTTAGGTTTCTAGGTGGAGGTTGTGTGGAGGGAGTAATAGGATAGCTAGGGAAGAGGGATAGAGAAGAACCAGGCTCCATGCCTGACTGTACAATGAATTTGGGATACTAACCCCTCTTTGGTCTCTGCCACCCCATCTGTACATCTCTAAGGGGCTTTCCAACCCAGTGAACTGCATATTGGCCAAGGATTAAGACTGAGTCTTCTCCTATCTCTACCCTTGGGTTAGAGAAAAGGCCAGATCCACAGTAGCTGCTCGAAGACAACTTAGCTGTTTGACTTTGTCCACTGCTGGTCAACCAAGCCCAGAGACATGGTAGATGCAAACTCAGACATACTCAGGCCAACTGTGTTCAAGGAAGGGATGACAATGTTATCTCATGTAACTGTTACATTGAATAAGCCAGACTCATGGGGGCATAATCAAGAAACAACTTTCATCAGTCATTCTGCCCATCTGAGTCTCTTTTTGTCCTTTTTGTTGAAATCTGACTCTTCTGTTTTCTCTTAGGTAATACAAATTTCCCCATTTGTCTTAAATCACAAAATATTGTTTCTGCTCAGTAATTATCATGTCTAGGATATTACTATTACTCATCTTAGTCCATTTTGTGCTGCTGTAGCAGAATAACTGAGACTGGGTAATGTAGAAGGAACAGAAATTTATTTCTTATAGTTCTGGAGGATAGGAAGTCCAAGATCAAGGTTTTGGCATCTGGCAAGAGCCCTCCTGCTGCATCATCCCATGGCGGAAAGGCAAAGAGGGCAAGAGATTGAACTCCCAGCCTCACACCCTTTTATAATTGGCATTAATCCATTCATGAGTGTGGAGCCCTCATGGCCTAATTACCTCTCATTAAGCCCCACCTCCCAACACTGTTGCATTGGGGATTAAGTTTCCAACACACGCTTTTCAGGGAACACATTTAAACCGTAGCACTACTGTTAACCTATTAATAATAATAGCAGTAATAAACTCCAAACTTCCTTTAAAAGCAAGATTTTTTTTTCTCACTACTTGCTTGAACCTGGCACTGCTGCTGGCCTGCAGTGAGAAAGGGGCTGTTTCTTCTTTTTCCTTCTCTGTCTACATCTTGCTAACCATTGTGGATTTTTTAATATCTCTATTGTCAGGAATGGGAAGAGAAAAAGAAGGAAGAAGAACAGGAGAATTCTTCCTGGACGAGTATAGAAATGAAGATTCAGGGTCTCTCTGAGCTTGGCAGGCATTAACCTTACTTCTTCTTTCATTGGGTATTTTTATGGGTTCTTTGGAGAATCCCCACCCCCAACTCATGCAGGTGATCACTGATGTGGGTAAATGCGTTTTGATTCCAGCTGGCTCCTTCAGATTCCTTCCCCAGCCCCTAGGCATCTTCCAGCACCACCAGCCTCTTTATGCGGAGGTCCTTCATCCCACTAGATGGTCCACTGACAGGGTTTAGGAAGACTTAGAGCATCTCTCTCTCATGTGTTCCAGATCTGGTTCAAGAGAACACATCTGCATTCTCTACCTTGATAAAATGAGAATTTAGGTTGTCCCCAGTGCAGCAACTTCCCTTTATTCTTCTGTTGGGCAGCTGGTCAGTCGGCATCTAACCTTTTACATTTAGCAGTGGGAATCAGGTTCCAATTTATAGTATCCCCCAAATATAGGGAAAGCGTCACATTCTCCAACTATCCCATTAAAGTCACTTTCCCCAGGCTTGAGTTAATGGAAGGAGTGGACAAAGACACATGATGTACTTACAGCTCTTTCCAGAAAAACCCTATATAATCCCCCACTTTGTTCTTGGCTTCTCCCACCTCTTTTATATGCCAGAGTTGAGTAGTGAGCAAGGAACCTCAAAAGTAGCTTTTAATACCATCTTTTTCAGATCTTACATGTTGGTTCTGCACTGCACTTGCAGAGGTGGTATCCATTATCTTGGGGCCTCACATGAAATATGGACTAATGTAGTTTATATTTGTTTCCAAGGCAAAACTCTAAGGTAGATATTGCTATCTGTATTTAATGGCTGAGAAAACAGATTGGGAGAGGCTAAGCAACTAGCTCTAAGCATACAGCTAGTGGGGATTAAAAACCAGGTTAATCAGATTCCAAAACCTGAATTCTTTTCATCCTACATGAAGATTGGGCTTTACCTCTATAGCAGTTGGTGGATATAAAAATGCTTGAGGGCCTGCCACACAGCCAAGTTAAGCATCCACATCACAATCGAGTGTGACTGTCAGCTACTTATTAATCTTGAAACATGTTCTTATCCATGAACTCATTTGCTGGGACATCATCCAGGACAAGAACCTTCCCGATGCCCATTGAATTGCTTCAGAAGAACCCAGCAAATAGTCTTTTTTGTGCTTGACCCGAGCATTGATTACTGCTCTCATTTTCTCCCTAAGGCTTTTAGTTAGTTTTTTCTGCTTTTCGGTTCTGCTGATTATTATATTGGAGAGAGACCCTCAATTAACATAATCTTTATAATCACCAACAACATGTATTTAAAAAGTGCTCATTTGTTTGTAATATCTACCTTTATCTTGTTCATCTCTGTGTCTGCAGCAGTCTTAGTACATATTATTACTCCATAAAGACTAGTTGAATTAATTCATTGGCTAAACAAAGTTAATTTAAGAGTGGGTCAGAGTTTGGGAAGGAGAATGAGAAGGAGGGAAATGCATACCTATGGGAGCTGTAACGTCAATCATCATGGCTCATACTCCCAATTCCCTGGGCAGGCCTGGATAAGGGTCTTTTAGCTTCAACTTTCTCACCTGACCAGCGGGGATAAGGGTCTCCATCCTGTCAGCCTCACTGGGAGTATAAGATGAACCTCCAACAAATCATCGAAGTGGAAAGAAATAAAAAAGTATCACACATGTGGGTTTAGTCTGGGAAAACAAAACTCCTGACTCAGCCTGGGTCTCATCAGACAGTGGGCTAGGAGGACCCAGAAAACCACTCTGGCCTGTGTAAGTTGCAAATAGAGGCTTCTACTTTCTGGGATAAATTATCCATGAGGCAGAGGCGTCAAGGCTGTCTGCTCCCTGTCTGGCCTCCTTTGCCATCTCACTTCATGAGGCATAAATCCCCAAGACTCCCCAGTCATTTCTTATCTGCATCAGTGTTTTTTTTTTAAAATTGTGTTCCCCCCTCTTTTCTCTGCTTGCTATTTTATAGGGATATGGGCCAGGAGGGCAGAATCCAACTACAAATCTCACAGCTCTCCCTGCTGAGACATTGGGACAGAGGGAGTGAGCTATGGTGGTCTGAAGTATAGATGTCATAGATGTCCCAGCAAGGGCCAGAGAAAGTGCCTTGGGGTATTTCCTGAGAAGGTGGGGCTCTGAGATTTGCTTTCCTGGTGTGCCCAGACCTCAGGATGCAGAATCCAGAGAGAACAAAGAGTGTGTTCATATGAAAAGGACACCAGGTGTGGTGTTGGACTCATCTCCGTCACACCTAGCTGGGTGACATTGATTAAGCTACTGTAGCCTCATTTTAGTTGTTAATGGGCATGACAATAACTCTTAAGGTGATTGTGAAGATCAACTGGGATGACCCAGGCCACTGTGTCTAGCATACCACCTGCCATGGGAGGTGTGCAGTGCACATCATTTCCTCTTATCTTCAGCTGTGATTGTGAAGTAACATGTTTATCATCTAATCTTCCTCAAGACTCTTGAATGTAAGCTCCTTTGAGGCAGGGACTTTGTCTGGCCTGTTCACCCCAGGATCCCCATCACCCAGTAGAATGCCTGACATGTTATCTGTGCTCAATCAACATTGGCTGAATAATGAATGAAACCAAATTATCTGTATGATTTCCATAGGCACAGAGAAATTTCAATATGAGAACATTGCTACAGAGACCTATAGACATTCAGAATCAGAAAGGGCTTTTGAACAACATGCAACTTGAGGTCTTCTTTGTTGAGAGGAAGACACTTAGGTTCAGAGAGGGAAGACACTCGACCAGGATTCCACTAGAAGTTAGGGCGGGAACCCCGGTCTTCTGACTCCCCATCTGATGTTCTTTATACTACATTATGCTGTTAGTCATGTCTTTAAGGTAGAAGAGAAGGGTGGAGAATTATGCAACAGAAAAACCTAAGAAAAGGAAAGTGAAGGGAAAGAAAGCATTTCCACTCAAGTTGAGAGAGAGAGACAGATAGTCAGAGAGACAGATGGACACAGACTTAGAGAAAGACAGAGAGACTCAGGCTGGGACCTAAAAGGAATTAAATCCAAAACATACTATGTTACATGATAGACAGCCTGAGTATTACTTTAGAACACTGAGAACTCTCCCCTCACTGTGGGCTCAGCAGTGCCCTTGACCTTTATCCATGTGGGTCACAGCATGAGTAACATTGGTGAAAGTGGGGAAGCCTCAATTTCTGCTAGAAGCCAACCTCTATTGCCTATTTCAACCTGGCTAGCAAGGCTTTGTTTTCCTCATAACCTACACAATGATGCCACTACTACCACCACTACCCTTTCCAACAGTTCAATTACTACTATAAAAGTTTGTATCTTTCTAATGTTTATTATGTGCCAGGCACTGTCCTAGTATTTTACACACATGAACTCAGTTAATCCTCACAGCCACCATCATTTTACAGATGAGGTTAAGTAATCTGCCTGTGATCATCCCATTGGTAAAGAGAGGAGCAGCAGCACAAAGGCCAGACATCTCTCTGGCGTTAAAGCCTAGCACAAGCTGTCCTCATGTCTCACTCAGGCCTTTCTCCTTTTGTCCTTTCAGAGGTCACCTTGTTTTTACTGAATTGAAACAGATTCTTCCATTTTATTCTGACATGCTTTAACCACACTTCCTACTCCTCCATGTCCGCAAATATCCAAATAAAATACCATTCCAGGCCCTGTGCTAGGGGCCCGGAATGCAGATATGAGAAATGGTGCAGTCTAATAGGGAGGCTGACATTTAAATGGAACATTACAAAGTAGTTCTTTAAGTACTAAAGAGAAGCATGACCCCAGCACCTGGGGAGTTAGAATAGAATTCATAGAGGAGGAGGAAATATTTCATCTGCATCTGAGTTGAGTAAATGACCACCAGAAGAGGGAGGGAACAGAGAATGCAGGCTGAGACATGCTGGTGCGAAGCAGGATTTTGGGGGAACCAGTGGGGTTTACAATGGAGAGGGCCAGAATGTGAGACTGGAAAGGGCTTGAGGTCAAGATGTAAAAGATTTGAAGACCAGGCTAAGGGCTGGCTTTATCTCAGTGATAATGCTTTATTGATAATGATCATGAATGACACACCTGGCTGACCCTCATATTGACTGACACACAGAGGAGTTGATTGGCTGATAGAGGTATCTGTCAAAACTTCTCCATAGCACCAGGGAGTATATTGGAGACATTTCTGTTGAAGGCCCAGCCCTGCTACAACAGAGAAAATTCTCTTTCTGCCCTCAATTTCCTCCAAGCTGAGACTTACTTGCTTCTGGCTACAGATGATGCTCCTGGCTCCGGGATGTGTTGGGCCAAGAATTTCTGCCAGCCTTCTGGGCTTCTTATGAAATCAGATATTTGAACAGGGCCCCAGTTTCCCAACACATGCGTAAATCACTTCCACTGTTCTGAAACCTACTCCATGTATCCACCACTCATCACAGCTAGAGGGGTCTGCAGCCAAGCTGGGAAGAATCAGACCTCCAAAACTCTGAACCCTAGGAGATGTGGGGCTAGGACCAAGCCTGCAAGAGGCCAGGCGGTCCCACCCTTAGCCCTGGGAGGAGAACTTCCTAAATATACAGCCACTAGCAGTTTAATAGCTCTGGGCCCAGCTCATGTACATAAACTCTCAGTTTTATTTTGATATTTATAGTCACTTGTAAAATAAATAACACACTTGATTGGAGGTTGTTAAGTTGGTGCTCACAGTTTGCCAAGAGCCTGGGAAGCCTGCTGGGGTGTGACCACTCTGGGTATTCTACAGAGAAACTTGATTGCTCTTCCTTCCACCCTGAGTCCACAGCACTCTTTCCATGTGGTGGTGTTCCCACCTTAGATCTATTACTCCCTCTCATAGGCTCTCTCAGAGCTGGCTAAGGCCTCTCTGACTTCCTTGATTCCAGAGTCTCTGAGAGGGAGTAGGAGATACTCTGGCATCTCCCACTGAATTAGAAGCATAGTGTTTTAGAATCTAAGCATCTTTCAAGCTGAGATTATTAATGTCCAAGAATAGTCAGATTATAAATTGTGAGAAATTTGGAATTCTAAACTATGTGAAACAGAAATAGGGGGCACCGAGATATCGAATGATAAGAATTTCAGAAGTGAGGAGCTTAGTTTGAGTCTAGGCCTCTGTCCTCCATTGGGTTTAGATGAGACTAAACAGATGTAGCTAACTGGTATGTGTGTGTGGTAGAGGTGGGGGTGGGAAATGGCCAGGTAACACTTGGCAGTAGACAGGTAGACCTGGCTGAAGAGTGGGGAAAGGTGGAAGCTGCAGAGAGGAACAGAAGGTGCTGCATTCTCACTGACCAAATGTGTTCATAAGGACATGAAAGATACCTATGAGGAATTTGGGACCTTTGGGGGCAGGAGCCAGTGAAAATTTGAGCTATTACTATTACATAACCTCATTTAACTCAAGTTAGTTAGAAGTCTGGACTTTTAGGGCTTTAGAATTAAGACTTGAAGAGCCATGAATGGACTCATGCCTGTAATCCCAGCACTTTGGGAGGCTGAGGCAGGTGGATTGCTTGAGCCCAGGAGTTTGAGGCCAGCCTGTGCTGGCCATCTAAAAAAATAGACAGGCATGGTAGCACAAGCTTCTAGTTCCAGCTACTTGGTGGCTGAAGTGGGAAGATCCCTTGAGCCTAGGAGTTTGAGGCTGGAGTGAGCTATGATCATGTCACTGCACTCCAGCCTGGGCAACAGAGCAAGACCTTGTCTTAAAAAAAAAAGCAAGAATTAAGACTCAAACCTTTTTAGGCTACCAGATATTTAGACTAGAATCTAGAATAGTAAAGACGTAGATGAGAATCTTAGAATCCTAGAATTCTAGGATAATATAACTTAAGGGCTCTAAGAATGTATCTAGTCTTTTTTCCTAGTGAATTAGGCTGGGATTTGGAGACAGTCTGAGATAAAGAAGACCAATTGTGGGCTATTGCAACTTTATGAGTTTCACAACATCCAAAGTTGAACTAGACCTAAGGAGAGATGAGGGAGGGAAAAGCAGCAGCACGTGGTTACCATTAATGGTAGATGTAAGACAGGATCTTGATTTAATACTTCTTAGTGCAGTTAAAATAAAGTTAAAAGAGATGCCCAACCTAATATTCCTACTTTATGTCGAGGGAACGGAGGTCCAGAGAAACAAAGTAATATGTCCAGTTTGGAATCATCAGTTAGTGGCAGATCAGATCTGGATGTGGATCCATGTTGCTTGGCTTCCAGTCAGTTATTTCCTTTTCACTGGTCTGCTCCTCCTGGACTGAGGTCACTCATTGCATTCTCTTGACAGCTTTATGGGAACAGTTAATATATCACTGGCCTGTTTAGTAAATGGAAATATAAAGGACAATGAAGAAAGGAAATGGATTGTGTGATGAGAGCACTGGGCAAAATTCATAAGTTAATTCAGGATGAGGCTATGAATTTTACCCTTCGCCAGCCCAGTTCTGTTTTCCTGTCACAGACCAACTCCTGTCCTTGATGGGCTGAACCTGGCTAGTCCCAAAGTGAGGCTCTGGTCTAGTCACAGACAGACCCTCGACCTTGGCTGAAGACTGAGCCTTGACTTCGATAACAAAATAAGATAAAGCATTTAATGAGAAAATGAGAACACAGACCATATTGCATACTGAGCAAAATACAGGTCATTTTCTATACTAAGTCAGATCTTCTGGTGCAGGAGAAAGACAGTAGGCTCTAGGGTCTCCTGGAACAGAACCTCCTGGTTTCATGAAGAGGGAGTTTCTGAGAAGAAGCCTTTTTCACTCTGCACATTTCAGATTTATCTGACCCTGTAGATGAGAAGTGACATCTGATTGGTGAATTTGGGAAGAACTTTAGGGCCTATAAAGCTCAGTTCTGCTACTTTCTTTATCTTGAGAGCTGTCTGTCTAAGAGAAGCACGCTTTCTGCTCTTGCTCTTGGGTCTTGTCCTTATAGCCAAGGATGGCCTCGCATAGGACTGCTCTGCTTAGTTGGGCAAGTCTGCCTACTTAGGGGGATGATTTAGCTGTACTATGTCATTCAGGATACTTTTGGAACCAACATCTCCCAAACTGTGGTAAAAGTTAATTTCTTTTCTTTTCTTTTTTTTTTTGAGACAGGGTTTACTCTGTCACCCAGGCTGGAGTATAGTAGCAAAATCACGCTTACTGCACCCTTGACCTCTTGGGTTCATGTGATCCTCCCACCTCAGTATCCCAAGTAGCTGGAACCATAGGCACATGCCACCACACCAGCCTAATTTTTTGTATACATATTTTTTTTTTTGTAGAGATGGAGTTTCACCATGTTGCCCATGAAACCAGCATGGGCAAAGAGATCTATCTGCCCATTTTGGCCTCTCAAAGTGCTGGGATTACAGGCATGAGCCACCATGCCCAGCCTAAAAGTTAATTTCTTGCTCATGTCACTGAAAAATGTGAAAAGGGTGCTCTGCCTCATGCAGTCATTCATGACTCAAGTTCCCCCTGTTGTGTGGCTCTGGCATCTTCTAGAACAGTTCTTCTCAACCGGGGATGATTTTGCCACAGATAGGGCATTTGGAAATGTCTAGAAACATTTTGGTTGTCACAACTGGAGAGTGGGAAATGCTACTGGCATCTGGTCGGTAGACACCAGAGATGCTGCTAAATATCCTGCAGTGTACAGGACAATCTCTAATAAAGAATTTTCTGGCCTAAATACCAGTAGTGGTAAAGTTGAAAAATCTTGTTCTAGGGCCTTCTTGGATCATTCAACCAACAGATGAAGAAAAAGAGGGAGAATGGGGAATAATATATTGGAGAATTTTATGGATCTTACTGGTAAGTGATGTGTAACACTTCTGCCCACATTCTACTGGTCAGAACTAAGTCACATGACCACATACAAGGAACAAGGCTGGGAACTGTGGTCTAACGATGGCCAGCAAGAAGAGGAAGCAGGTTTGCTGAGCATCTATTCACTCTCTGCCAGAAGACCCATTTGTCTCCAACTATAACCTGTAAAGGTGCTGTTTTGGCCTCCATCTCTATTCTCTTTTATTTCTTAAATCATTCAAATTTAATCACCCATGGATTCAAATACTGAGTAGGGCAAACTGCTTTAACTCTTTGATCTTCCCTTTGCTAATCACAACACGGAGTTAATACAAATGACCTCCCAGGGATTGTTGGAAGGGTTTCTCCTGTTCTATTGCTCTATCTGCGTTCTTAAAGGTGATCCCGCCTTCTTCCAACCAAAATAAAGTTCTGAGGTATCCCATTCCAGAAAAAGAAGTTTCATCCTGATCATGAAACTCAGTTCTCAAAGAAAGAAAAATGAATATGTTTGCAGGATTCTGAGACATCTTGCAGTTACTCAGAAATTTTCTCTGAAAATAAAAATGGCTACAGAAAAGAATCCTTGGCTGAGGGATAGAGGGGCACTTGACTTCTAGTTCCAGTCCTGCCTCTGAATGGCATGTGTAGGCTCAGACACATTCCTTCCCTGGATCTTAGGGCCCTTGTTACAGAGTGGGCAAGGTGATTTTTCTGTAGCTCTAAGATCCAATGTAAGTTTTGCTTGAATTTCCCTCTCCCCCACCAAACTAACCTCTTTTTTGGCATCAGCATGCACTTAAAGAATAAGATCTTGTTTGTAAGGGAAGGGCACAGTGGAGGTGGGTGGTTTAATGACCACCTCCTCTCCTGGGGAACTAGTTTGCAGAGAGAAGCCTTCAGGAGGTTGTCATAAATAACTAGACCCTTATCCTGACTTCCTCAGAAGAAAGTCAGACCAATGATTGATTTAGCCCATTTGGGCAAGGTTGGAAACCCAGAAGAATGCTCACTGGCAGATCTGCTTGTAAAGTTTCACATTAACCACAACTGGGCTGGGTGTCAGGGTCTCAGACATCCTTGTAAGGCTTGCTCAAGAGCCTCAAAGACGAGGGAGATAATTTCATGCCAGGTTAGAAGTGAGAGGTCAGTTTATGGGAACAAAGAGTAAATGATAAACTCTAGATAACAGTTCAGAGAGAGAATTTTCTACAGCAGGGGTGTCCAATCTTTTTGCTTCCCTGAGCCACATCAGAAAAAGAAGAATTGTCTTGGGCCAAATATAAAATACGTATAAAATACTAATGATAGCTGATGAGCTAAAAAAGAAAAACTGAAAAAAATCTCATAATGTTTTAAGAAAGTTTAAAAATTTGTGTCGGGCTGCATTCAAAGCCATCCTGGGCTGCATGCGGCCCATGCAAGCTCATCGGTTGTACAAGTTTGTTCTAGAGTTTCCTATGAGACCTTTACAAGGATATTTTTTCTCCCATCTCTCAGGACCTCCAGAATATAGCAGGCATCATTAAAACCTAATCTAATTGACATGATGTGTGCATGATTTAAGTACTTAATTACTTTTGGTCAAGAGTAAACAATTGTATGTTACAAATTACATTCATAGTAGAAAAATATTCGACATAAAAGAGTTTTCTATGTCTCCTTCATCAGCAACACTGAGTGCTGAAAAGAGGAGCAAAAAAGGGGAAAAGAGTGTAGGGGAAGAAAGCCTGAGACAAAACTCTGCTGCCTTCCCTATCTGGCTGGCCCAACTCTTAATTCTCCCAAAAGAGCAGTCATTAAAGATTTACTTTCTTAGCTTGATAGGCAGCTTGAAGCTTTCTGGACCCACAGCTGCCCCTACCCACTTCCCACTTAGAAAGCCTCCTCATCTCGCAAGGCCTGAACCAGTCAGCAAGTCTCCCTTTCTCCTGAGTTTTCTGTCTGAGCAGAAGGTTGTTCTCCTGAGTTTTCCATTTGAGCAGGAGGTTGCCCTGCAACTGCTAACAGTTGGGGTCAGAAATCACCTTTGGAGGCAAATAAACATCCCAGGTATGCCTAATCTTCACTGAAGCTTTGAAGAACCACCCACTCCCTGCCCCGCACCAGTCTGCACAAGAAGATAGGTCAGGAGAGGGACAGAAATTTGTTATAGTCATTTCAGAAAGTGCAATGTTTATAGAGGGGATACTCCCTTCTCACCCGCATCCCTCCACTTCTCTCCTAACTTAATCTAAGTCAGGGAGGAGGTTCCAAGAGAGAGCCCTGTAGAGACTGGGAGCACCTACAGGAAGTGGGGACAGGGAGAGTTTCATTTCCTGGTTAGAAGTTTGCTGATGTGCAGAATTTGCAGGCACATCCCTATTAGAGCACAGTGGAACTTAGAGGGAAACTTCTAGGAAGAGCTTAGCTTCTCAAAATTCACTGCAATTTGAGGGTACATATGAACCAGAGATCGAGATTTGCTGTTGCTGCTTTTTTAAAAAAAAACTTTATTGAGGTGTAATAGACATATTACACATATTCAAAGTGTGCAGTTTTATGAGTATTGACATGTATATACACACCTAAAGCCCTCACCACAATGAAGGTAGTGAATAGACCCATCATCCTCACTTTTATTTGGTAAAAGTTTTTTCCTTTGTGATTACTCCCCCATCTCATCCCCCACCCACCCTTCCCAGGCAACCATTGATCTGTTTTCTGTTGTTATAGATTAGTTTGCATTTTCTGGAGTTTCATATAAATAGAATCATACAGTATGTACTCTTTTCTCTCTGACTTCTCTCACTTAGTATAAATATTTTGAGATTTATTCATATTGCTGCTGTATGACTTCCTCATTGCTTTTTACTGCAGAGTAGCATTCCATGGTATGTAAATACACTCATGTATTTATCCACTCACCTGTTGATGGACCTTTGAGTTGTTTTCAGTTTGGGGCTATTACAAATAAAGCTGTCATTCGCATTCATGTCAAGTCTAGTATGAACGCATGTGCTCGTATATTTTTAGTTGGAATGGTTAGATCATATGGTAGTTGTAGATCTTGAGACTGCCAAACTATTTTTTCTGAGGTGGTTCTATCATTTTACATTCCCAAGAGAAGAAGTTGAGATCCTCGCCAACACTTGACACGATCAGTCTTTTAGATTATAGCCATCTTCTTAGGTGTGTAGTGGTTTTGTTGTTTTAAAATTGCTAAGGATCATGAACACCTTTTCATGCATTTATTTGCCATGCATATATATTCTTTGGTAAAATGTCTCTTCAAATATTTTGTCTATTTTTTTATTGGATTACTTGTTTTCTTTTTATTGAATTGGAGAGCTCTTTATAGATTCTGAATACAAGTCCTTTGTCAAATACATGCTCTGCAAATATTTCCACCCATTCTGTAGCTTGTCTTTTCATTTTCTTAATAGTGTCTTTTGAAGTATGAAGTTTTAAATTTTGATAATGTCCAATTTATCAAAATTTTCTTTTATGGATTGTACTTTGATGTTGAATCTAAAAGACTTTGCCTATCCTGTGGTCACAAAGATTTTCTCCTGAAACATGTTATAAATGTATGATTTACATTTAGATCTACAACATAGTTTGAGTTAATCTTTTATATATGGTGTGCATTATGAATTGGACCCTCTCTTTCTGTTTTGTTTTGTTTGCTTACATACATCCAGTTGTTTTAACAACATTTCTGTCCTTCCTCTCTTGAATTGCTTTTAAATCTTTGTCAAACATCAGTTGTCCATACATGTGTGGATCCATTTATGGACTCTGTATTCTGTTGCATTGATCTATTTGTCTAGTTTGATTCTAATGTTACATTTTGGTTACTTTATATAAGTCCTGAAATCAGGTAGAGTTATCCCATCAACATTGTTCTTTTTCAGAATTGTTTTAGTTATTCTAGGTCTTTTTTATGATCGCAAGAATTTTATTTATTTATTTATTTATATTATACTTTAAGTTCTAGGGTACATGTGCACAACATGCAGGTTTATTACATATGTGTACATGTGCCAATCTTATAAACACCTCTATGCAAATAAACTAGAAAATCTAGAAGAAATGGATAATTTCCTGAACACTTACATTCTTCCAAGACTAAACCAGGAAGAAGTTGAATCCCTGAATAGACCAATAGCAGGCTCTGAAATTGAGGCAATAAT